>NC_041336.1:2631782-2761782 GCF_004354835.1 Perca flavescens
AACCTGTCTGTCTCTCTGTATCTCTCTAACCTGTCTGTCTGTCTCTCTCTAACCTGTCTGTCTCTCTGTCTCTCTCTAACCTGTCTGTCTCTCTGTCTCTCTCTAACCTATCTGTGTCTCATATATTACTATTTATTACATTGCGTTGCCATGGACGCAGTTCTGTTCCCTCTGGAGGACAGCTATCAATCAATCCGCTGAAAGAAGTCCGGATAATTTAGCCAATCAGCTGTGGCAAAAAGTGGGAAACGTGGAGCAACTTCTGTCCTCCAATCCAAGCAATGAGGTCTATCGCTAATACACCGTCTATGATCGCTAGCTACGCAGTAACCGCCGTAGGGACAACAACGCTAATTAGTTAGCTTACACTACAACGCTTCAGCTAATGTTGTGTCACTTCCTACAGTGATTAAAACAGCAGCTGGGTCATTGGTCCACCACGGCAGCACCCCATAAAATACAGGGCTACTACCACAGCCCGTAAGGTGGTGTTGAGTAGCTAATAGACGAAGGATCGCATTACAGAGTTTTTACGTTGCTATGGACGCAGGATTCCAACCGTAGAGACGGAACGGACTATTTCCTCTAGTGGAAGCAATTACAATCGTATTTAAATCAATAAACTCCCATTTAACCCCTTGACACCTGAATTCATTCACAATCATATAAACAAAATATTATGTGTGTTTCTGGCTCCAAGTTGATGCTAAATCAAGTTGAGATTGTTAATTTGTCTATAGCATATGGAATAGATATACATTTAGGTATGATGCAAATTAGCGACAACAGGCATTATGGTAAAATTCTTTACAAAATGGTAAAATTAATAAAACACATAGTAGATTTCATTCATGTCACAAAGTTGTTAGAACTTCTAAACTGTAAATGACAAATACATGGATCTTGATCTCTCCTACTCCCTAACATTGACAGTAGTTTCTTTAGGGTTAGGGTTAGGTTTGGGTTAAAACGCAACAACCAGAATGGGTACTGCGAGGGGCACGGCAAGGAGACCACTGGTGTGGATAAAAACACTTTAAAAAACTCCTTAAAAATCCAGGTTCGGTTAAATAAAAATGAAAGGGCTGTTAAAAAAAGGGGGGGTAGAGGGTTTGGATATTAAAAGGAGGTTAAAAGAACCACTGGAAAGGCAGGACAACGGGAATTTAAACTTTAAATAAAAGGTCAACTCCACAGTAACTCCGGTGTCTCTCCCAGAAGATTATTTAAAAACAAAAAATAAAAAAAAAATAAAAAATAAAAAACAATCGTGTGATAAATAAAATTATAAAAATATAAAAAAGAGCCTGGTGTCCCAATATAAAATATAACTATTATAATCTTAAAACCATGTTATTTAAATTAAAAAATAAATACTGTCTGTGTTACTTGCTCTTGAGCTTAAAAATATCCATACACATACCATTCAGGGTTAATAATAAGTGCTATGTTAAAAGTGCTTTAAGAAGTAGGATTAGGGGTAGGGTTAGGGTTAATTTCGCTTCCGTGAACCGGATGTATCTCCCACTCCGACCGGTCCTACGAGAAACCAGTGCGTGCAAAAGGTTCCTAGGTATGTATCGCATGTAAACAAACCGGCATTGGGGGGGACACACCCACGCTATCTCGCCTGCAGTCGGATTGGAAGGGGTTTTTAATGCAGATTAGTGACAGTCGGCGTTAAGGGGTTAAATCAATATTTTGTCAAGTTATTAGTCAAATTATTGATTTATTTGGTAAGTAGCCATGTAATAAGCGGGATAATGTAGAGCGAGGCGGTTGTTATGGCGATTACAACCCCTTACATAATAGAGCCATGTCAGTTATATAGCGTGGCTCTGACTGAGAGCTCTCGGCCTGTTCAGCACCAGCGCTGTCCAGCAGCTGTCGCTGTCCGTGGTGCTGAAACCTTCTCACTGGACCGGCCAACTGCTTTCTTTGTTCGTCAATACAAACCTGTCCAAACACGTGTTTAGTTTGACATGTGGGCTTACTGGCTCGACGAGGGACACATTATAACGAACATTCATCAGATATTTCACCGTTTTTGATTTTAAAATGACTTGGTAGCAGAGGGCCCCGTGATGAAGCTCCGCCCCCCACTGTACTGAGAGTCTAGCTCCGCCCCCCACTGTACTGAGAGTCTAGCTCCGCCCCCCACTGTACTTAGAGTCTAGCTCCGCCCCCCACTGTACTGAGAGTCTAGCTCCGCCCCTATACTGTACTGAGAGTCTAGCTCCGCCCCCCACTGTACTGAGAGTCTAGCTCCGCCCCTGTCCCCAGGTGTTGGGTCACTTTAACCTGTCTGTGTCTCTGTCTCTCTCTAACCTGTCTGTCTGTCTGTTTGTCTGTAACCTGTCTTTCTCTCTCAAACCTGTCTGTCTGTAACCTGTCTGTCTCTCTCTAACCTGTCTGTGTCTCTTGTTCCCCAGGTGTTGGGTCACTCTAACCTGTCTGTCTGTCTCTGTCTCTCTCTAACCTGTCTGTCTCTCTCTAACCTTTCTGTCGCTCTTTAAGCTGTCTGTCTCTCTCTAACCTGTCTGTGTCTCTTGTTCCCCAGGTGTTGGGTCACTCTAACCTGTCTGTCTGTCTCTGTCTCTCTCTAACCTGTCTGTCTCTCTCTAACCTTTCTGTCGCTCTTTAAGCTGTCTGTCTCTCTCTAACCTGTCTGTGTCTCTTGTTCCCCAGGTGTTGGGTTACTCTAACCTGTCTGTCTCTCTCTAACCTGTCTGTCTCTCTAACCTGTCTGTCTCTCTCTAACCTTTCTGTCGCTCTTCAAGCTGTCTGTCTCTCTCTAACCTGTCTGTGTCTCTTGTTCCCCAGGTGTTGGGTCACACTAACCTGTCTGTCTGTCTCTAACCTGTCTGTCTGTCTCTCTCTAACCTGTCTGTGTCTCTCTTTCCCCAGGTGTTGGGTCACTCTAACCTGTCTGTCTTTCTAACCTGTCTTTCTCTCTAATCTGTCTTTCTCTCTCTAACCTGTCCGTCTCTCTCTGTAACCTGTCTCTCTGTAACCTATCTGTCTCTCTCTCTAACCTGTCTGTCTGTCTCTAAAATGTCTTTCTCTCTCTAACCTTTCTGTCACTCTTTAAGCTGTCTGTCTCTCTGTAACCTGTCTGTCTCCCTGTAACATGTCTGTCTCTAACTGTCTGTCTCTCTCTAACCTGTCTGTCTCTAACCTGTCTGTCTCTCTCTAACCTGTCAGTCTCTAACCTGTATGTCTCTCTCTAACCTGTCTGTCTCTCTCTAACCTGTCTGTCTCTCTCTCTAACCTGTCAGTCTCTAACTGTCTGTCTCTCTGTAACCTGTCTGTCTCTAACTGTCTGTCTCTCTCTAACCTGTCTGTCTCTAACTGTCTGTCTCTCTCTAACCTGTCTGTCTCTCTCTAACCTGTCTGTATCTCTCTAACCTGTCTGTCTCTCTCTAACCTGTCAGTCTCTAACTGTCTCTCTCTCTCTAACCTGTCTGTCTCTCTCCAACCTGTCTGTATCTCTCTAACCTGTCTGTCTCTCTCTAACCTGTCAGTCTCTAACTGTCTGTCTCTCTCTAACCTGTCTGTCTCTCTCTCTAACCTGTCTGTCTCTCTCTAACCTGTCAGTCTCTCTCTAACCTGTCAGTCTCTCTCTAACCTGTCAGTCTCTAACTGTCTGTCTCTCTCTAACCTGTCTGTCTCTCTCTAACCTGTCTGTCTCTCTCTAACCTGTCAGTCTCTCTCTAACCTGTCAGTCTCTAACTGTCTGTCTCTCTCTAACCTGTCTGTCTCTCTCTAACCTGTCTGTCTCTCTCTAACCTGTCAGTCTCTAACTGTCTGTCTCTCTCTAACCTGTCAGTCTCTCTCTAACATGTCAGTCTCTCTCTAACCTGTCTGTCTCTCTCTAACCTGTCTGTATCTCTCTAACTGTCTGTCTCTCTCTAACCTGTCTGTATCTCTCTAACCTGTCTGTCTCTCTCTCTAACCTGTCTGTCTCTCTCTAACCTGTCTGTCTCTCTCTCTAACCTGTCTGTCTCTCTCTAACCTGTCAGTCTCTTTCTAACCAGTCTGTCTGTCTCTCTCTAACCTGTCTGTCTCACTCTCTAACCTGTCTGTCTCTCTCTAACCTGTCAGTCTCTCTCTAACCTGTCAGTCTCTAACTGTCTGTCTCTCTCTAACTGTCTGTCTCTCTCTAACCTGTCTGTCTCTCTCTAACCTGTCTGTCTCTCTCTCTAACCTGTCTGTCTCTCTCTAACCTGTCTGTCTCTCTCTCTAACCTGTCTGTCTCTCTCTAACCTGTCTGTCTCTCTCTCCAACCTGTCTGTCTCTCTCTAACCTGTCTGTCTCTCTCTAACCTGTCAGTCTCTCTCTAACTTTCTGTCTCTCTCTAACCTGTCTGTATCTCTCTAACCTGTCTGTCTCTCTCTAACCTGTCTCTCTCTAACCTGTCTGTCTCTGTCCTGTCTGTCTCTGTCTGTCTCTCTCTAACTGTCTTTCTCTCTCCAACCTGTCTGTATCTCTCTAACCTGTCAGTCTCTAACTGTCTGTCTCTCTCTCTAACCTGTCTGTATCTCTGTAACCTGTCTGTCTCTCTATAACCTGTCTGTCTCTCTCTAACCTGTCTGTCTCTCTCTAACCTTTCAGTCTCTGTCTGTCTCTCTCTAACCTGTCAGTCTCTAACTGTCTGTCTCTCTCTCTAACCTGTCTGTCTCTCTCTAACCTGTCAGTCTCTAACTGTCTGTCTCTCTCTCTAACCTGTCTGTCTCTCTCTAACCTGTCAGTCTCTAACTGTCTGTCTCTCTCTCTAACCTGTCTGTCTCTCTCTAACCTGTCAGTCTCTAACTGTCTGTCTCTCTCTAACCTGTCAGTCTCTAACTGTCTGTCTCTCTCTCTAACCTGTCTGTTTCTCTCTCTAACCGGTCTGTCTCTCTCTCTAACCTGTCAGTCTCTGTCTGTCTCTCTCTGTCTGTCTCTCTCTCTAACCTGTCTGTCTCTCTCTAACCTGTCTGTCAGTCTCTAACTGTCTGTCTCTCTCTCTAACCTGTCTGTATCTCTCTAACCTGTCTGTCTCTCTCTAACCTGTCAGTCTCTCTCTAACTGTCTGTCTCTCTCTAACCTGTCTGTCTCTCTCTAACCTGTCTGTCTCTCTCTAACCTGTCTGTCTCTAACTGTCTGTCTCTCTCTCTAACCTGTCTGTTTCTCTCTCTAACCTGTCTGTCTCTCTCTAACCTGTCTGTCTCTCTCTCCAACCTGTCTGTCTCT
Source organism: Perca flavescens (assembly GCF_004354835.1). Lineage (NCBI taxonomy): Eukaryota > Metazoa > Chordata > Actinopteri > Perciformes > Percidae > Perca > Perca flavescens. Next base: position 2,637,015 of record NC_041336.1, read on the forward strand.
CTCTAACCTGTCTGTCTCTCTCTAACCTGTCAGTCTCTCTCTAACTGTCTGTCTCTCTCTAACCTGTCTGTATCTCTCTAACCTGTATGTCTCTCTCTAACCTGTCTCTCTCTAACCTGTCTGTCTCTCTCTAACCTGTCAGTCTCTGTCTGTCTCTCTCTAACTGTCTTTCTCTCTCTAACCTGTCTGTATCTCTCTAACCTGACAGTCTCTAACTGTCTGTCTCTCTCTAACCTGTCTGTATCTCTCTAACCTGTCTTTCTCTCTCTAACCTGTCAGTCTCTGTCTGTCTCTCTCTAACCTGTCAGTCTCTAACTGTCTGTCTCTCTCTAACCTGTCTGTCTCTCTCTAACCTGTCAGTCTCTAACTGTCTGTCTCTCTCTCTAACCTGTCTGTCTCTCTCTAACCTGTCAGTCTCTAACTGTCTGTCTCTCTCTCTAACCTGTCTGTCTCTCTCTAACCTGTCAGTCTCTAACTGTCTGTCTCTCTCTAACCTGTCAGTCTCTAACTGTCTGTCTCTCTCTCTAACCTGTCTGTTTCTCTCTCTAACCTGTCTGTCTCTCTCTAACCTGTCAGTCTCTGTCTGTCTCTCTGTCTGTCTCTCTCTCTAACCTGTCTGTCTCTCTCTAACCTGTCTGTCAGTCTCTAACTGTCTGTCTCTCTCTCTAACCTGTCTGTATCTCTCTAACCTGTCTGTCTCTCTCTAACCTGTCAGTCTCTCTCTAACCTGTCTGTCTCCCTCTAACCTGTCTGTCTCTAACTGTCTGTCTCTCTCTCTAACCTGTCTGTTCTCACTCTAACCTGTCTGTCTCTCTCAAACCTGTCAGTCTCTGTCTGTCTCTCTCTGTCTGTCTCTCTCTCTAACCTGTTTGTCTCTCTCTAACCTGTCAGTCTCTAACCTGTCTGTATCTCTCTAACCTGTCTGTATCTCTCTAACCTGTCTGTCTCTCTCTAACCTGTCAGTCTCTCTCTAACTGTCTGTCTCTCTCTAACCTGTCTGTCTCTCTCTAACCTGTCTGTTTCTCTCTCTAACCTGTCTGTCTCTCTCTAACCTGTCAGTCTCTGTCTGTCTCTCTCTGTCTGTCTCTCTCTCTAACCTGTATGTCTCTCTCTAACCTGTCAGTCTCTAACCTGTCTGTATCTCTCTAACCTGTCTGTCTCTCTCTAACCTGTCAGTCTCTCTCTAACTGTCTGTCTCTCTCTAACCTGTCTGTCTCTCTCTAACCTGTCTGTCTCTCTCTAACCTGTCTGTCTCTAACTGTCTGTCTCTCTCTCTAACCTGTCTGTTTCTCTCTCTAACCTGTCTGTCTCTCTCTAACCTGTCTGTCTCTCTCTCCAACCTGTCTGTCTCTCTCTAACCTGTCTGTCTCTCTCTAACCTGTCAGTCTCTCTCTAACTGTCTGTCTCTCTCTAACCTGTCTGTATCTCTCTAACCTGTATGTCTCTCTCTAACCTGTCTCTCTCTAACCTGTCTGTCTCTCTCTAACCTGTCAGTCTCTGTCTGTCTCTCTCTCTGTCTTTTTCTCTCTCTAACCTGTCTGTATCTCTCTAACCTGACAGTCTCTAACTGTCTGTCTCTCTCTAACCTGTCTGTATCTCTCTAACCTGTCTGTCTCTCTCTAACCTGTCAGTCTCTGTCTGTCTCTCTCTAACCTGTCAGTCTCTAACTGTCTGTCTCTCTCTCTAACCTGTCTGTCTCTCTCTAACCTGTCAGTCTCTAACTGTCTGTCTCTCTCTCTAACCTGTCTGTCTCTCTCTAACCTGTCAGTCTCTAACTGTCTGTCTCTCTCTCTCTAACCTGTCTGTCTCTCTCTAACCTGTCAGTCTCTAACTGTCTGTCTCTCTCTAACCTGTCAGTCTCTAACTGTCTGTCTCTCTCTCTAACCTGTCTGTTTCTCTCTCTAACCTGTCTGTCTCTCTCTAACCTGTCAGTCTCTGTCTGTCTCTCTCTGTCTGTCTCTCTCTCTAACCTGTCTGTCTCTCTCTAACCTGTCTGTCAGTCTCTAACTGTCTGTCTCTCTCTCTAACCTGTCTGTATCTCTCTAACCTGTCTGTCTCTCTCTAACCTGTCAGTCTCTCTCTAACCTGTCTGTCTCCCTCTAACCTGTCTGTCTCTAACTGTCTGTCTCTCTCTCTAACCTGTCTGTTCTCTCTCTAACCTGTCTGTCTCTCTCAAACCTGTCAGTCTCTGTCTGTCTCTCTCTGTCTGTCTCTCTCTCTAACCTGTTTGTCTCTCTCTAACCTGTCAGTTTCTAACCTGTCTGTATCTCTCTAACCTGTCTGTCTCTCTCTAACCTGTCAGTCTCTCTCTAACTGTCTGTCTCTCTCTAACCTGTCTGTCTCTCTCTAACCTGTCTGTTTCTCTCTCTAACCTGTCTGTCTCTCTCTAACCTGTCAGTCTCTGTCTGTCTCTCTCTGTCTGTCTCTCTCTCTAACCTGTCTGTCTCTCTCTAACCTGTCAGTCTCTAACCTGTCTGTATCTCTCTAAGCTGTCTGTCTCTCTCTAACCTGTCAGTCTCTCTCTAACTGTCTGTCTCTCTCTAACCTGTCTGTCTCTCTCTAACCTGTCTGTCTCTCTCTAACCTGTCTGTCTCTCCAGGTGATGGGTCACCTGAGGGATGCCTTCCTGCTGACTCTGGATGACGTGCAGCTCTGGTTGGCTGAGGGCCTTGACGGAGTCGTGGATCAGCTGGCGCGAGCTTCCCGCTCTGCGCTGGCGGCCGTGCGGCTGCTTCAGGACGTCCCGGCCGGCCGCGCCGCCGCCGCGGGATTGGACAACGCGCTGAGTCGTCTGGAGGACGCCACCGCCTACTTCCTGCCCCTATCGCCACAGCTGCGTGAGTACACAGGGGCATTCTGGGTAACTGGGGGCACTTTCAGAATCAAATCTCAAATGTTCTCAGTCTGGTTTCTATTAAAGATGTTATATATCCAATATTAAATAGATACATACTGTCTGTCTCTCTAACCTGTCTGTCTCTTTAACCTGTCTGTGTGTCTGTCTATCTAACCTGTCTGTCTCTCTAACCTGTCCGTTTGTCTGTCTCTCTAACCTGTCTATGTGTATGTCTCTCTCTCTCTAACCTGCTGTGTCTCTGTCTCTTTAACCTGTCTCTCTCTAACCTGTCTGTGTGTCTGTCTCTCTAACCTGTCTGTCTCTCAAACCTGTCTGTCTCTCTCTAACCTGTCTGTCCTTTTCTGTCTCTCTGTCTGTGTGTTTTTCTGTCTCTCTGTCTGTCTCTCTAACCTTCTCTTTAACCTGTCTGTGTGTATGTCTCTCTAACCTGTCTGTCTCTCTCTATCCTGTCTGTCTCTCTAACCTGTCTGTCTCTCTCTAACCTGTCTGTCTTTTTCTGTCCGTCTGTCTATCTGTGTTTTTCTGTCTCTCTGTCTGTATCTCTAACCTTCTGTGAGTCTGTCTCTCTAACCTGTATGTCTCTCTTTAACCTGTCTGTGTGTCTGTCTCTCTATAACCTGTGTATCTGTCTCTCTAACCTGTCTGTCTCTCTTTAACCTGTCTGTGTGTCTGTCTCTCTCTAACCTGTGTATCTGTCTCTCTAACCTGTCGGTCTCTCTAACCTGTCTCTCTCTCTGAGTCTTTTTCTGTCTGTCTGTCTGTGTGTTTTTCTGTCTCTCTGTCTGTCTCTCTAACCTTCTGTGAGTCTGTCTCTCTAACCCGTCTGTCTCTCTCTCTGAGTCTTTTTCTGTCTCCCTGTCTGTCTCTCTAACCTTCTGTGACTCTGTCTCTCTAACCTGTCTGTCTGTCTCTGTAACCTGTCTCTCTCTCTGAGTCTTTTTCTGTCTGTCTGTCTATTTGTGTGTTTTTCTGTCTCTCTGTCTGTCTCTCTAACCTTCTGTGAGTCTGTCTCTCTAACCTGTCTGTCTGTCTCTCTCTGTAACCTGTCTGTCTCTCTGTGTGTCAGGTGTGGAGTGGGAGAGGAGGGTGAAGGAGTTTGATGATGAAGAGGAGGGTGATGAAGAGCCCAGTGTGTGGACGAGGCTCCGCAGCCTCCTGCTGAGTCTCAGCCTGCAGCTCTATGACCTTCTGCTGACACTCAGGGAGACACTACACAACGCTGCACACAAGGTCACACACACTACACACACACACACACACACACACACACACACACACACACTCAGGGAGACACTACACAACGCTGCACACAAGGTCACACACACACACACACACACACACACACACACACACACACACACACACTCAGGAGACACTACACAACGCTGCACACAAGGTCACACACACACTACACACACACACACACACACACACACACACACTCAGGAGACACTACACACGCTGCACACAAGGTCACACACACACACACACACACACACACACACACACACACACACTCAGGAGACACTACACAACGCTGCACACAAGGTCACACACACACACACACACACACACACACACACACACACACACACACACACACACAGGGAGACACTACACAACGCTGCACACAAGGTCACACACACACTACACACACACACACACACACACACTCAGGGAGACACTACACAACGCTGTACACAAGGTCACACACACACTACACACACACACACACACACACACACACACTCAGGGAGACACTACACAACGCTGCACACAAGGTCACACACACACTACACACACACACACACTCAGGGAGACACTACACAACGCTGCACACAAGGTCACACACACACTACACACACACACACACACACACACACACACACACACACACTCAGGGAGACACTACACAACGCTGCACACAAGGTCACACACACTACACACACCCCCCACACACACACTACACACACACACACACACTCAGGGAGACACAACGCTGCACACAAGGTCACACACACACACACACACACACACACACACACTCAGGAAGACACTACACAACTTTCCACAACGTGGAGGTGTGTGAGAGTCCCGTACAGTAAACGGTATCTTTCGCTCGTCTCTTTTCTTTCTCTCTTTCTCCGTGAAATGAAGCTGCCTTCAGGTACAGTAGGAAACGCTGGGTTCTATAAATGATCTGACGAAAAACAGTTACTGTGAAATATAAAGTCTACTTGTGCTACATCGGGGGGGTTACAGAATACAACAGGACAGCGCGGCGATTGCTGTTTTTTTTCTCATCTGAATGCAGCTTCACGTAGTGCAGAGCTCATTGAAGACGATAATCTGATGTCCCGTTTCCATGAAGGCAGCACGGAGCTGACAGAAGCACAGACGAGTTCTGGTACCGGTCTGGTCCAGTCACAGTGCCGTGAACTGGCAGCTTTTAATGCAGCAGTAGTTTAGTAGTTGAAGTGTAAACATTTGTAATCTTTGGTTGATAGCTTTCAAACAGACGCCCCCCAAAGGCACCTCAACGCCCCCCCCCCCTTTACTAAATAATGCTTCCAGCGCCCCCTGGGGGGGCAGTACCGCCCACGTTGAGAAACACTGGTCTAACCTGTCTCTCTCTCTCTCTGGTCTAACCTGTCTCTCTCTCTCTCTAACCTGTCTCTCTGTCTAACCTGTCTCTCTCTCTGACTGTCTAACCTGTCTCTCTCTCTCTCTCTTTGTCTCTCTATCTGTCTGTCTCTGTCTGTCTTACCTGTGTGTCTCTCTCTCTCTCTCTCTTTGTCTCTCTATCTGTCTGTCTAACCTGTGTGTGTCTCTCTCTCTTTCAGTCTGTCTAACCTGTCTCTCTCTCTCTCTCTCTCTCTCTTTGTCTCTCTATCTGTCTGTCTCTGTCTGTCTTACCTGTGTGTCTCTCTCGCTCTCTCTCTCTGTCTGTCTAACCTGTCTCTCTCTCTCTCTCTTTGTCTCTCTATCTGTCTGTCTAACCTGTGTGTCTCTCTCTCTCTCTCTGTCTGTCTAACCTGTGTGTCTCTCTCGCTCTCTCTCTCTGTCTGTCTAACCTGTCTCTCTCTCTCTCTGTCTGTCTAACCTGTCTCTCTCTCTCTCTCTTTGTCTCTCTATCTGTCTGTCTAACCTGGCTCTCTCTCTCTCTGTCTGTCTAACCTGTGTGTCTCTCTCTCTATCAGTCTCTCTGTCTGTCTGTCTGTCTAACCTGTGTCTCTCTCTCTCTCTCTCTCTCTCTGTCTGTCTAACCTGTGTCTCTCTCTCTCTCTCTATCCTTCTCTGTCTGTCTCTGTCTAACCTGTCTCTCTCTCTCTCTATCTGTCTGCCTCTCTAACCTGTCTGTCTCTAATATCATATCGTGATAAAACTACCCCCCTAATAGTAAACCCTTCCTGTGTCCCCTGCAGGTGGGTCTTGGTTGGGTCCTACAGACGGTTGGGCAGTTGCTGCAGTACCTGCAGAGCCTCCTGGTGGCGCTGGCCTACCGGGCAGAGCGTCTCCGAGAGCTGACCCTGAGCCAGCTCCGAGGCCGGGCCGCCATGTTGGCCGAGCAGAGTCCCGTACGTCGGATCACAGAGCTACCGCCTCAGATCCAGCAGCCTCTCGGAGACCTGCTGGAACTCTCCCAGATGCTCCTGCAGCTGGTGATTAACGGCACGCCGCTCTACAACCTGGTGAGACATGCTGACAGACTCAGATTATTATTCTAAGAGTCTGACAACATTATGGGATGGATCCCTACAGAGATAGACCTTTTAGTTAAAGAGTAAGATCCTTTTAGTTTAACGTGAAACAGCCCCGAAATCACCATCACCAAACTCCACCAGACTCCATGTAAATAATCAGGACTTTTAGCGTGTATAGAGCCAGCATATCTCCACCAGACTCCATGTAAATAATCAGGACTTTTAGCGTGTATAGAGCCAGCATATCTCCACCAGACTCCATGTAAATAATCAGGACTTTTAGCGTGTATAGAGCCAGCATATCTCCACCAGACTCCATGTAAATAATCAGGACTTTTAGCGTGTATAGAGCCAGCATATCTCCACCAGACTCCATGTAAATAATCAGGACTTTTAGTGTGTATAGAGCCAGCATATTTCCACCAGACTCCATATAAATAATCAGGACTTTTAGCGTGTATAGAGCCAGCATATCTCCACCAGACTCCATATAAATAATCAGGACTTTAAGTGTGTATAGAGCCAGCATATTTCCACCAGACTCCATATAAATAATCAGGACTTTTAGCGTGTATAGAGCCAGCATATCTCCACTTGTAAATGGGTGAATTAAGGGTTTATTTCAACAGTGGTGACTGTTGGAACAGTGGAAAGATGAACCAAGACGGCTTTTGGTAGTTTTATTTAGTTTCTGTCCACTTTGAATGAAGTGTGTTTTACAATGATAAAAGTCCTGATTATTTACATGGAGTCTGGTGGAAATAGGCTGGCTCTATACACGCTAAAAGTCCTGATTATTTACATGGAGTCTGGTGGAGTTTGGTGATGGTTGGAAAGAAAAAAACAAAGTTTCCCTTTTTAAGTACTTAAAATAAATCCCATCTTCTGTCCGATTATCATCAATTGATAACAAATCATTTATTATTGCTGTGGGAAGAACAGCAACCTGATTATTGTTCTTTTGGTGGAGTTAGACTAACAGTTTCCCCTGCTTCCAGTCTTCGTGCTAACTAAGCTAGCCTAAACATCATCCTGAAGCTATCACATAGTACACAGATAGTTATAGAAAAATAAATCATCTGAGTATGATTGTGTGTTTATCAGCTCCAGCAGCCATCTGCTCAAGAGGTGGAGGACTTCGTGAACCAGGACTTTACAGCCGACGGTTCGTCTCATCGCATTTCCGCTAACAGTCTCTTCCTGAAGGCGATGGACGGACGTCCTCGCCATCGGAGTCACGCTGCCCGAGGCTCCGTGGACCCCCAGACCCCCGACTCCCCCAATGGCTGCCAGCGCTCCAGCCTGAAGGAGCTAACAGCCCTGAAGGTGGAGGAACAGCCGCTCGCTTCCGGCCGTGACTTTCACCGCCGGCCATCCGAGAAGATCTTTGATAACCTGAGCCCCGACAACGCAGACGATGCCGGAAAAGCGGACACGGACGACGGAAAAGCTGAAACTGCAGAATCTGAAAAAGCCGAAATTGTAGAATCCGAAAACACTGAAAAAGCCGAAATTGCAGAATCCGAAAACACTGAAAAAGCCGAAATTGCAGAATCTGAAAACATTGAAATTGCAGAATCCGAAAAAGCCGAAATTGAAGAATCTGAAATCGCTGAAAAAGACGAAATTGCTGAATCTGAAAACAGTGAAATAGCCATAATTACAGAATCCGAAAACGCTGAAATAGCCGAAATTGCAGAATCCGAAAACGCTGAAATTGCAGAATCCGAAAAAGCCGAAATTGTAGAATCCGAAAAAGCCGAAATTGTAGAATCAGAAAACGCTGAAATAGCCGAAATTGCAGAATCCGAAAACGCTGAAATTGCAGAATCCGAAAAAGCCGAAATTGTAGAATCCGAAAACACTGAAAAAGCCGAAATTGCAGAATCCGAAAACACTGAAAAAGCCGAAATTGCAGAATCTGAAAACATTGAAATTGCAGAATCCGAAAAAGCCGAAATTGAAGAATCTGAAATCGCTGAAAAAGACGAAATTGCTGAATCTGAAAACAGTGAAATAGCCATAATTACAGAATCCGAAAACGCTGAAAAAGCCGAAATTGCAGAATCCGAAAACACTGAAATTGCAGAAAAAGCCGAAATTGCTGAATCTGAAAACACTGAAATAGCCATAATTACAGAATCCGAAAACACTGAAAAAGCCGAAATTGCAGAATCCGAAAACACTGAAAAAGTTGAAATTGATGAATCTGAAAACACTGAAATTGCAGAATCAGAAAAAGCTGAAATGGCAGAATTCGAAAAAGCCGAAAAAGCTGAAATTGCAGAATCCGAAAAAGCCGAAAAAGCTGAAATTGCAGAATCCGAAAACGCTGAAATTGCAGAATCCGAAAACGCTGAAATTGCAGAATCCGAAAACGCTGAAATTGCAGAATCCGAAAATACTGAAAAACACGAAACTGCAGAAACCGGCTACGACCAAAAAGATGAAAATGCAGACATTGGCAATGACGACAACGGCAAACTGCATCCGACGCTGCAGTTTGTCTTTCAGAGCCAGAAAGCCTTCGAGGACCCGAGGCCCGACTCCTCCGACGACAACGCCGAAGTGGGCTCCGGCTTGAAGGTGGAGGAACCGTACGCCGCCATAAGCCACCGCCGGCCGTCTGCTGCCGAGCTGCTCCTCGCGCCACTCAAACAGTTCGTCTCTCAGAGCCAGAAGGTCTTCGACTTACTGAGCCCCGACAACGCCGAAAACGCAGAGAGCGCCGAAACTGACGAAGACGCTGAGCGTCTACTCGAGCCGCTCAAAGAGTTCGTCTCACAAAGTCAAAAGGCCTTCGAGTTACTGAGCCACGACAACGCAGACGATGCCGAAAAAGCCGAAATTGCAGAATCCGAAAACACTGAAAACGCCTAAATTGCAGAATCCGAAAACACTGAAAACGTCAAAATTGTAGAATCCGAAAACGCCTAAATTACAGAATCCGAAAACGCCAAAATTGTAGAATCCAAAAACGCCAAAATTTTAGAATCCGAAAACACAACAAAAACGCCAAAATTGTATAATTTGAAAACACTCAAATTGCAGAATCCGAAAAACACTGAAAATGCCAAAATTCAGGAATACGAAAACGCTGACGACACCGACGCAGCATCGGCCGAATGTTAAACACCACAGTGTCCGTTTTTTTGTACACGTTCACCACCAGAGCGATCGGACGATTAGTTTAAATGTCTGAGAAACGAGTCCATCCTTAAATCTGTAGGTTTTATTTCACTATAACAAAACAAACAGGAAAAAAAAATATATTCATGAAATGTTTTTCCAGCGATTTCGGCCTTCATCCATCACAGAGGCTCTTATCTCCACAGCGCTGTGGAGACAGTGAGAATAAACTCTCCGGGTTGTTTGCATTTCTCTAGACCACTGGTTCTCAAGCTTTTTATTCAACAATGTTCCCCCTTTGAACAGAGTTTTTAAGCCATGTACTCCCCTAAAGTCTCTATACTATACAGCGATGTCAGCGATAGATTTACTAAACTACAGCCTTGGACCTGGAAAATGTGTAAATGATGATGGAAAAAGGAGACAAAAACTTGGAAAAAGACGGTAGAAAGAAGGAAGGAAGGCAAGAATAGGTTGGAAATAAGTGCGTAATTGGTTTGAAAATACAAACGGATTATAATTTAGTACCCTGACCAAGTACGACTTCATCCGCGAGTGTTCCTTCCAGTGTAATAACAGTTTTACATTTTCGTTATTTCGGTACCATTTCATTGCTAACATCAGCTATCAGCTTCCAAAACGATTGCAAGCTAATGTTAGTAAAATATCAGCGTGATCCTCCATCTTCAACAGGCTTTCAAATCTGCCGGCAGATCGAGCAATCTCCTCCTGGCATTCGTCACGGTGCGAAAACGTGGAGGTCTGTCCCTATTTGGCTAAGGTATTTTAAAGTGGCCATATTATGCTCATTTTCAGGTTCATAATTGTATTTAGAGGTTATATCAGAGTAGGTTTACAAGGTTTAATTTTCAAAAAACACCATATTTTTGTTGTACTGCACATTGCTGCAGCTCCTCTTTTCACCCTGTGTTCAGGTCTCTGTTTGAGCTACAGAGTGAGACATCACTCTGCTGTAACATCTTTGTTGGCAGTCGCACATGCTCAGTAGCTAGGTAAGACTACATGCTCAGTAGCTAGGTAAGACTACATGCTCAGTAGTTAGGTAAGGACTACATGCTCAGTAGCTAGGTTAGGTAAGGACTACATGCTCAGTAGCTAGGTAAGACTACATGCTCAGTAGCTAGGTAAGACTACATGCTCAGTAGCTAGGTTAGGTAAGGACTACATTCTCAGTAGCTAGGTAAGGCTACATTCTCAGTAGCTAGGTAAGGACTACATTCTCAGTAGCTAGGTAAGGACTACATGCTCAGTAGCTAGGTAAGACTACATGCTCAGTAGCTAGGTAAGGACTACATGCTCAGTAGCTAGGTAAGGACTACATGCTCAGTAGCTAGGTAAGACTACATGCTCAGTAGCTAGGTAAGACTACATGCTCAGTAGCTAGGTTAGGTAAGGACTACATGCTCAGTAGCTAGGTTAGGTAAGACTACATGCTCAGTAGCTAGGTTAGGTAAGGACTACATGAGCTAGCTAACAGTTTCTCCAACTTCAGTCTTAGCCGGGAGACTTCTTCTAAACGAGGGCCCACTTCCAACTTAGCGTGGAATACCTGCAGAACAGAGACATGGAAGTAGTTCTTTTGGAGATTATGCTGAACTAGTGTGTGTTGTAGCAGGGTTTTACCATTCAGAACGAGCTAGCATGCTAACGGTTAGCCCCCTGGTTTTGGCTAGTGACGTAGAAAGCTGTGCAGATTTTGACCAGCTCACCAGGAGACTGAAGGCAGGACATATTCAGAAACCAGATCTCACTCAGAACACCATGGATGGATTTATTCAAAGTTTGTATGAGTGTGGAAGCACCAGAGACCCAAAATAACACCTCAAATCCCAGAAAATAATGTTATTTTCATAATATGGGCACTTTAAAGATGGAGGCGCTACATGACTACTATGTAATGTGAATGATTCTGAATATCAGATTCTATGAGAATACTCTGATTAGTTGGTGGAAGTAATTAACACATGAATGAGCTCCTATTGGTGAAGGAACAAAAGGGGCTCACAGCCTGTAAACTGTCTCTGGATCAACTCGGACGGGTTGGAAATAAAGATTTTGGATCACAATCAAAAAACTTGACTCAGATTTATCTTTTCTTTTTTATTTTAATGTAAAAAAAAAAAAAGTTTATACAAGTTTATAAGCATAAACACAACTTTACTTTTGACAAAATGAAATACTTTTGATGCCCTGATCTTAAAATTATAAATATAAGACTTTTCATTCATTCATAGACAGACAGATGAGAGAGACAGAGAGAGAAATGGAGAGACAGTGAGAGAAAGAGAGAGACAGAGAGACAAAAAGAAAAGCAACAGGGACAGAGAGAGACAGAAAGGGACAGATGGAGACAGACAGACAAGGACAGAGAGACAGAGACTGAGAGACAGACAGACGGAGAGAGAGAGAGACAGAGACAGACGGAGAGAGAGAGAGACAGGGACAGAGAGACAGACACAGAGACAGAGAGAGAAATGGAGAGACAGACAGTGAGAGAGAGAAAGAGAGAGACAGAGAGACAAAAAGAAAAGCAACAGGGACAAAGAGACAGACAGAGAGACAGACAGGGACAGAGAGAGACAGAAAGGGACAGAGGGAGACAGACAGACAAGGACAGAGAGACAGACAGAGACAGACCTAGAGACTGAGAGACAGACAGACGGAGAGAGAGAGAGACAGACACAGAGACAGATGGACAGAGAGACAGAGAGAGAGAGAGAGAGATGGGAGAGATGAAAGAAAAAGGCCTCTGGTCAGCTTAAAAGCTCAAAATATTGCGATAATAAAGTGAAATGAAAGAACCATACCTCCGTCAGACAGACAGAGGAGATTTAAGGCACTGGAAAGATAACAAAAAGAGGGCTGTGTCGCTCTAAAGCTGAACATTGATTTCTGTAAACTGCCGACTCGTTAAGCAGCAACATGACTCAGCATTTCATCCATGAACTGATTGATGTGGACCCTTCAGTCTGTCCACGAACAGCTGCTGTCTGTCTGCAGCTGACACCTCTAACACAGACAGACAGGCAGTACAGACAGACAAGACAGCTGGTTTCTGTCTGGGACACACATAACTCGAATGTGCAGTTTAAAGAATTAAAGATCGATACTTGGCGTCGGTGTGTCGATACAGTATTGGAAATACTCGCGATACTACACACATTTACCCCTAAAATCCCCCCACACTTCAGAGTCTGAAGAACTGTACAAAGTTTTACTAGCCCTAGCCCCTCCCGGGGCCATCGTGCAACCCTTATAGGTGACCCCCTGATTAAAATGAGATTAGGTTATATTAGATTTTGGGAGATTTAGTGCAACTTTGGACTGTAGCTGTATCCCTTCACTCAAACACACACACACACACACACACACACACACACACACACACACACACACACACACACACACACACACACACACACACACACACACACACACACACACACACACACACACACACACACACACACACACACACCCCACCCCCCCTCTGGACTTCAGTTCCCAGAATCCTCAGGAAAAAGTTCCATCTTCCTCCTCTTGTAGTGTCTCCAACCCTCCGACAGTCTGAACTTCATTTCCCAGAATCCTCGGGGGGTGGTTCTGTCTTCCTCCTCTTGGAGTGAGACCCGTCCATCAGAGCCTCCCGCAGCCTCTTCCTCGTCTCCTTCAGTCTGGCCTCGTATGACATCACTTCCGGTTCTTCCCGCGCCGTGACCTTTGACCTCTCGCTCTCCGGTGCGTCTGCGGCCACGTTGGCGCCGGCCGTAGACTTCTCTTCGGCCATAAACGCTGCGCTCAAACTCTTCATCCTCTTCTGTAGATTATTCAGAAAGAAGTCGCCCTGCAACAGACCACAAGTACTCACGTTTATTTTTTTTTGTTGTGTACTTTTACTTTTTTTTTAAAAGTTGGTTTTAAAATCTGTACTTTTACTTCTGTAAAATGTTTTGTTTGAAGTATTTTGCTACATTTTAAATCCGTTAGCATGTCAAATGTCCCATCACCAAACTCCACTAGACTCCATGTAAATAATCAGGACTTTTATCACACGTAAAACACACTTCATTCAAAGTGGAAACTAAATAAAAAGTCAAATCAAAAGCCGTCTTGGTTCATCTTTCCACTGTTCCAACAATCACCACTCTGGTTTGGTTGAAATAAACCCTTAATTCACCCATTTACATGTGGAGATATGCTGGCTCTACACACGCTAAAAGTCCTGATTATTTACATGGAGTCTGGTGGAGATATGCTGGCTCTATACACACTAAAAGTCCTGATTATTTACATGGAGTCTGGTGGAGATATTCTGGCTCTATACACACTAAAAGTCCTGATTATTTACATGGAGTCTGGTGGAGATATTCTGGCTCTATACACACTAAAAGTCCTGATTATTTACATGGAGTCTGGTGTAGTTTGGTGATGGTGATTTCGGGGCTGTTTCATGTTAAACTAAAAGGATCTTACTCTTTAACTAAAAGCTCTATCTCTGTAGGGATCCATCCCATAATGTTGTCAGACACTTAGAATAATAATCTGAGTCTGTCAGCAGCAACAACAGAACTTTTAGTGGACTCTGACTGATGCTGAACATCAGTCCTGTAGGGTTACATTACTGGGACTGTTTTCTAGACATTAACATGCCGGTAAACCAACTTCGTGAGATGAAGTTGGTTTACCGGTGCAGCGTCCCTGAAGAGCCTCCGGACATCCGACAGGAAGTCTGCAGCTGTCTGATACGCAGGTGAGCCACGAGTCAGACGATCCTTCATCCAGTCCAGGTGAGCCTGGAAACAACCAATCATCAATCAGCGTTAGTGAGCCGTCCAACAAAGAGCTGCCGCCAGCTGCTGACAGAGGCATAAACACACTGGGACACACGTACAACACAACTAGGACGGCAGTTACCAAATGTAAAAGTACTTTGTGCGTTAGTGCGCGTGTGTCTCTCTCGGTGTCGGTCTGTCTGTGTGTGTGTGTGTTTCTCTCTGTGTCTGTGTGAGTTTGTGTGTGTGTGTATGTGTGATTGGCAAAGGACCAAAAAGCAGGAAAATATACGGCGCACCTACCACAACGTGGCGACAGCACCCTCCCTAAACACACACACACACACACACACAGTGACATCATTTATACATACATACATACATACATATAATGAAATACAGTGCACAGTGCGATCAGTGCAAAACAGTGCACATATACTTTTAGGAAGGCTATATACACCGTTTGTTTAGATTTCGTTAAACTGTGTGGTCATTTAGAAGGCTTAGAGTTCCCGAATGCATCAGCCTGACTACTGACCTGCAGTTCTCTAGGAGATGTGTAACAGTAGCCTACTGTTGATGGCTCATTTAGCAAATACAGACACTTTAGGTTGTAGGTTTTTAGGCAAAATGTATGCGTCTCTCTGTGTGTGTGTTTGTCTGTGTGCCTGTGTGTGTGTGTGTGTCTCTGTGTGTGTGCGTGTCTCTGTCTGTGTGAGTGTGTATGAATGTATGCTGTTGTAGCCACCTAGCTCAGGGTTTTAACGCACCCTGTTACTCCGACGGTGCACAGAGGACACGTGTCTGCGGCTTTACTTGGCTTGAAAAAAACTAATTTAGTGCTTAGTTGACGTTGTGATAAATGTCTTGAATTTCATTCATAATTGTCTTAGAAATGGTGAAACCTGCAGAAACCCTGTTTCACACATCTTTTTAAATTCGCCTTTTTAGGGTATTTACATAAAACTGATGCCCGTGTGTTTCATCTCAAAATGTCCAGAACAAACTTAGCTTTCTGTAGATGATTGAGCCCCAAATCTTCCCGAGAGCAACGTGTGAAGGGATAATTTGGCGCTAAAGCTGAAAACGTTGATGTTGGTGTTTTGAAATTTCTGAAATCTTTCGAGACAACAAACCTACACTCGTTTTGGTGTTTGAAATAAAAAAAATTTTGTCCTCAGGGTTGTTTGGTTTGTAAAAACTGAGAAATGTCACAGCAACGATGCAGAATCATCTGCGTCTGCATCACGATGCATGCAGTGATTCATTTCAACAGCCAACTATTTAAAATACTTTAAAGCTCCCATATTATGGTCATTTTCAGGTTCATAATTGTATTTAGAGGTTGTACCAGAATAGGTTTACAGGGTTTAATTATCAACAAATACCATATTTTAGTTGTACTGCACATTGCTGCAGCTCCTCTTTTCACCCTGTGTTCAGGTCTCTGTTTTAGCTACAGAGTGAGACCTCTTTTCTTCTTCTTCTGTACTATCTTTGATTGCACTCGCACATGCTCAGTAGCTCAGATCGTAGCTCATGTCAGCTAGCTCCATAGACAGTAAAAGAAAGGCTGTTTCTCCAACTTCAGTCAGTTCCAAGGCAGGATCAGCTGGGAGACTTCTTCTAAACCAGGGAGCACATGGAAGTAGTTCTTCTGGAGATTAGGGTGAACTAGTGTGTGTTGTAGCAGTGCTTTGCCATTGAGAACGAGGTAACATGCTAACGCTAGAATGCTAACGGTTGCGGTTAGCCAGCTCGTCTCGGCTAGTGCCGTAGAAAGCCGTGCAGATGTTGACCAGCTCACCAGGAGACTGAAGGCAGGACACATTCAGAAACCAGATCTCACTCAGAACACCATGGATGGTTTTTTCAAAGTGTGTATGTGTGTGGAAGCACCAGAGACACAAAATAACAATCAAACAATCAAATCCCAGAAAAAGCGTTTTAAAGAGGTACTTTAAATAAATCATTCCCAGTGGCCTGTGCATTGGGAAGGACGAGTGTTTGAAAGAATGAACGTGTTTGTTGGAGAAGTGAGAGGAAAAGGAACTGACCTCAGAGAGTCGACTGCTGGCTTTCACCTTCAGGAGCAGCAACAGCTTCTCACATCTCTGAAACACAAACGGATGTCAATTCCCAAGGCCTAATGGCAATAACCCAATTAAATAAGATGTGGGGAGGGGAATGACTGGAGGAGGAATATATGTGCAAGTACTGTGCAGTAGTTTCATTTATTTATGACATTAGGCCTTTTAGGGAAGTGCAACACACTCCTTACTGTATTCTATGTATTGATGTGTGTGTGTTATGGGTTAGATAAATAGTGCTGTAGATGTCTGGTTCAATGTTTGTGTCGTGGATTATGTGTCAATATGCCTTTACTGTACAACAAGTTGCCTCTCGGGGACATTAAAGTTTTCTAAGTCTAAGTTTACACTCCAGACAGTAAAGTATTTCCTAAGAGACGTGTGTGTGTCCTCTGACCCTCTGGTTGAGCAGACTGAGGCCGAGACTTGCAGGTCTCTGTGGGCGGTGGGACAGGAAGGGGTCCGAGGGGTCCGACAGGTCCTGGCACAGCGAGCATATCCAGTCCGACCTGCAACACAAACACACCGTTTCAGATTCAGGCCCTTGCTACATTAAAAAGCTCCCATGGCATGAAAATGTCCCTTTATGAGGTTTTTTAACATTAATATGAGTTCCCCCAGCCTGCCTATGGTCCCCCAGTGGCTAGAAATGGTGATAGGTGTAAACGGAGCCCTGGGTATCCTGCTCTGCCTTTGAGAAAATGAAAGCTCAGATGGACCAATCAGGAGTCTTCTCCTTGTGACTTTATTAGTGACCTTTAGTCAGGAACAACCCTGTTGGCTGATTGGTCGTTTGGTTCTTACATGATGTCCGGTCTGACAGGAGGAATGTGGCAGTCTTGGTGGAATCCACGGCCGCAGGACATACAGATGATTGACGCGTTGGCCAATCGGCAGGCGGAGCAGGCGACCATCTGCACAGCCAGAGGGGAGCCAGGAGGCGACAGCGTACCGATGTCATCTGCGGAGTCATCTGTGACATCATCAGAGAGGGACTGTAACACAGCAGAAAGGAACGCACCGTGTCATGGTTAGTCTGTATTTTCAGTTCTTAACCGGTTTAAAGAAGTTATCTAACTGGAGCTAAAGTTAAATTCTTAAACACACAATCAAACAGGTACAATTTAAAGAAACGCTTATGTAATCTATTTTTATTTATTTATTTTACGACTTTATCCACTTTTTTTTGCAGCGCTTCAGTAAGTCCAAGGAGTCCATAGGTTTTCTTTTCACCCAGCATGTTTCCTTAGATTAGGGTGGGCCCTAAATCATGGTTGTAGCCTGTTGCTGTGGTCCTGCTGCGCGCCCTGCTATGCCCTGTTACACTATGCTACGTCGTGCTACACCCTGCTATGTCCTGCATTTCCCTGCTACATCCTGCTACGTCCTGCTACGTCCTGCTATGCCATGCTACGTCCTGCAGTGCTCTGCTAAACCCTGCAGTGCCCTGCTACGCTCTGCTATGTGCTGCAGTGCACTGCTAGGCCCTGCTACGTCCTGCTACACTCTGCTACGTCCTGCTATGCCCTGCAGTGCTCTGCTATGCCGTGAACTACTTCTACTATTTCTAGTCATTGATCCATTATCTTTGTTGTGATTATTATCGCCACTGTTCATCACACCCCCAACCAGCACAGTCAGACACCGCCTACCAAGAGCCTCGGTCTGTCCCAGGTTACTTCCTGAGAAGGAGTTTTGATTTTTTGATTTGATACTATAAATAAAATTGAATTAAAAGTACTAAGTAACTTTGCAGCACTGTACCGTAGTCTCCTGGCTCATCTCTTCCAGGTAAATCTCATCATCAGCTTCGCCGGCGATCAAACGAAAAGAAGGAAGGGGACGTTTGTGGCGCTGCGAAAGCACAGGCAGCCTGAACAGAGACACTCTGGGCTGCCATTGGCTCGAACTGCAGTCAGACATTCCATTGTCTCCGTCCAATATTCCAGCTTCTCCGTCCGACACTACAGGTTCAGGTTTTTCAGCATCTCGATCTGACACTCCAGCATCTCCGTCAGATATTTCAGGTTCAGCGCCTCTGTTCGACACTCCGGTGTCTGTCTCCGATGCTTCAGCTTCACTTTCCGTGACCTCAAGTGAAAGTTCAAGCTCTTCGGCATCTCTGTCCGATTCTACGGTGTCTCTGTCCGATACTACGGTGTCTCTGTCCGATTCTTCAGCATCTCTGTCCGATACTACGGTGTCTCTGTCTGATACTACGGTGTCTCTGTCCGATACTACGGTGTCTCTGTCCGATACTACGGTGGCTCTGTCCGATACTACGGTGGCTCTGTCCGATACTTCAGCATCTCTGTCTGATACTACGGTGTCTCTGTCCGATACTTCAGCATCTCTGTCTGATACTACGGTGTCTCTGTCCGATACTACGGTGCCTCTGTCCAATACTTCGGCATCTCTGTCCAATACTCCGGCGTCTGTCTCCGATACTTCTGCTGCAAGTTCTTCAGCTTCACTTTCCGTGACCTCAAGTGAAAGTTCAAGTTCATCAGCATCTCTGTCTGATACTACAGTGTCTCCGTCCGATACTACAGTGTCTCCGTCCGATACTACATTGTCTCTGTTTGATACTACGGTGTCTTTGTCCGATGAGTCAGCGTCTCTGTCCGTTACTTTGGCATCTCTGTCAGAGCCTATTTCAGCATCTCCGTCCAATACTGCTTCAGCATCTCTGTCCGAGACTACTTCAGCATCTCTGTCCAATACTGCTTCAGCATCTCTGTCCGATACTGCTTCAGCATCTCTGTCCGATACTACTTCAGCATCTCTGTCCGATACTACTTCAGCATCTCTGTCCGATACTACTTCAGCATCTCTGTCCGATACTACTTCAGCATCTCTGTCCGATACTACTTCAGCATCTCTGTCCGATACTGCTTCAGCATCTCCGTCCGATACTGCTTCAGCATCTCCGTCCGATACTGCTTCAGCATCTCTGTCCGAGACTACTTCAGCATCTTTGTCCGATACTACTTCAGCATCTCTGTCCGTTACTGCTTCTGCATCTCGGTCCGTTACTGCTTCAGCATCTCTGTCCGTTACCGCTTCAGCATCTCTGTCCGAGACCATTTCAGCATCTCTGTCGGAGACCATTTCAGCATCTCTGTCCGAGACCATTTCGGCATCTCTGTCCGAAACTATTTCAGCATCTCTGTCTGAGACTATTTCAGCATCTCTGTCTGAGACTATTTCAGCATTTCTGTCCGTTATTATTTCAGCATCTCTGTCCGTTATTACTTCAGCATCTCTGTCCGAGACTGTTTCAGCATCTCTGTCTGAGACTATTTCAGCATCTCTGTCCGTTATTACTTCAGCATCTCTGTCCAAGACTGCTTTAGCATCTCTGTCCGAGACTATTTCAGCATCTCTGTCTGAGACTACTTCAGCATCTCTGTCCGAGACTACTTCAGCATCTCTGTCCGAGACTACTTCAGCATCTCTGTCCGAGACTACTTCAGCATCTCTGTCCGAGGCCATTTCAGCATCTCTGTCCGAGGCCATTTCAGCATCTCTGTCCGAGGCCATTTCAGCATCTTTGTCTGAGGCCATTTCAGCATCTCTGTCTGAGACCATTTCAGCATCTCTGTCTGAGACCATTCCAGCATCTCTGTCTGAGACCATTTCAGCATCTCTGTCCGTTACTACTTCAGCATCTCTGTCAGTTACTACTTCAGCATCTCTGTCCGATACTACTTCAGCATCTCTGTCCATTACTACTTCAGCATCTCTGTCTAAGACTATTTCAGCATCTCTGTCCATTATTACTTCAGCATCTCTGTCCATTACTACGTCAGCATCTCTGTCCGTAACTACTTCAGCATCTCTGTCCGATACTTCAGTATCTCTGTCCGATACTTCACGTTCTTCTGCGTCTCTGTCCGATTCGTCAGCTGCAGACGGTTCTCCTGCAGGCGCCAGTTCTTCGGACATGGTGGAGGTGGGTTCGTTCTCTGCAGGTTCCTGCCGCCTCGGGGCGAACTGCTGCACGCCACCGTCGCAGGCGGAGTCCGCCATGGCCCTCACCACCGGATTGTTCTGCTGCTGCTGTTGTTTGGGAGAAGAGGGCCGAGGGTCGATATCCGGGCTGAGACGCTGCTCGCAGGATCGTGACGCAGCGTGGCTGGTTGAAGAGGAGTTTACTTCTTTCAAACGTTGATGCTGTTCTTTTTCTTGCGTTTGGCGAGGCACCGCCGCGGGACTCGGCACGACAGAGATCTGGTTTCCGGTGGTGGGGGCAGGAGGTATTGGACAACTGGCGGGGACCGGAGTCAACTGTCCTGGGGTTGAAACTGCAATGATTAAATTAAACAATTTAGATTCAATTCTGGACCCTGCCATCGATTTCAACACAATCAGTTCAAATCATACAATCACAATCATTTCTATCCACTCACAAAAAGCAACTACAATATGAATTGACAGTTGTATTACTGAGCTCTTTCAGCCATTCAAAGTACTACTTTTTAAAAAAGACATCTACTTTTTTAATAAAAGGAATACATAAGAAGTGGGAATTTCAAAATACAGGCGCATGTTAAAAGTGTAGAGCTGCAAAGATGAACGGATTACTGAAAATCTTTGAGTTTGGTCTTTAAAATGTAGATAAGTTTTCCCCCCCCCAAAAAAAAACCCAAGACAACATCCTCAAATGTCTTGTTTTGTCCACAACTATTAAATATTATGTTTCCTGTCCCAGAGGAGAGAATAAACTTGAACATATTCACATTTAACAAGCTGACATCACACAAGTTTACCTGGTTTTACATAAAAAAAATTAAAAAAAAGACTCGAACTGATTAACAGATTATCAAAATAGATGGAGAGTCATTATAAAGTTGATGACTAATTACGCCTATAAACGATAATATTGTCGTTCTGAGACCATTTCCATCTAATATAATGATAATGGCATAATAATAATGCAGGTACACCTTTACCAAAAATCAAAAAGCTTTTATTTCTAAACAATATTTAACACTGGAACAGGAAGACATTTTAAAAATCCACAATAAATGAACAAAACATCCAAAAACAAATAAATAAAATGGACTTTCAGTCTCTGTTAACAAAAAAATGCACTGGAATATAAACCAAACACAATCAAAAATAATAAATTAAATGGAAATTTTTCCAGCCGCGATAATTTCCATTTAAAAATTGAGCTCATTTTTATTCATCATGCGATTAATTGATTTATTGCATATTGTGACGAAGCTATGACTAATCGATTCTTTATTTGCAGCTCTAGACTTTATGTACGTTTTTAAGTAAGTATGTAAGGAAGGAAGGAAGGAAAGAAGACAGAGGAAAGGAAGTAAGAAGGGAAGGAAAGAAAATGCAGAGAAGTAAGATATTCAGTTTCCTGTCCCAGAGGAAAGAAGAAACTAGAAAATATTCGGTAACACTTTTACTTTTCTACATAAGAGTGACATGAGACTGTTATGAATACATGACACTCACATGACACTGTCATGTCACAGTCATGACACTGTCATGACACAGTCATGACACATGAACCCTAACGCTAACTTGTCATGACAAAACCCAATGACACATACTAAAAAAGCGTTATGTCATAAACGTTTATGACTTGTTTATAATGTTTTATGACACGTTCATGACAGTGTCATGTCACTCTTATGTAGAAAACTTAAAGTAAAGTGTTACCAAATATTCACATTTAACAAACAGACATCACACAAGTTTTTACATGAAAAAATGACTCAAACCGATTAATGGATTATCCAGAATAGTTGGAGATTAATTTAAAAGTTGACAACTAATAATAATATATAATAATAATGGAAATATTCTCTAGTTGCAGCCCTACCTGGGACGATAGTTCCCATCAGGCTCTTCTGTGGTTCGGGGCCGGTGTTTCCCGGCGCTATCTGCCTGAGTGGCAGCGCGGCCGCCAGCAGCGCAAAGCAGGACACCTGGTACGCGCTCTGAGTGTTGCTCAGCAGCACGGCGGCAGTGGCCGGCTGCTGAGCAACCAGAGGCTGTTGGACGAGTTCGAGGACGGCGAAGCGGGGACGCTGGCTGTTCTCGGAGTCAGAAACTGTCTGTCTGCGTTTCTTCGGATGCTGGCCCGTTTGAGTGGTGCTCGCTGGCATGAGAGCTTTGGAATGATTGGAAGCTGTAGGAGGAAGACTCTGCTGATTGGACGAGGACTTCCAGGAAGTAGCGGGACAGTTGGGAGGAACGGGGGAGTCTGTGTTCGCGGTTCTCGGAGGCGGAGTCACGAACTGATCGGAGATCGTCTTTTGGGATGGAGCCAGATGGTCTGGAGGGGGTGGGACTAAAGACGGAGAAGAGGAAGTGGAGAGAAACGTCTGGCTGGGATAGGACGTCGATGTCGTGGAGGAACATGTAGCCGGAGGAGAGACGAGAGTCCTGGTTTGGGGGGAGGGTCCGCCGAGGGGGGGCGGACAGGGAGAGGAAGAGGAGGGAGAGGTGAGAGAGGGAGAGGAAGGGGTGGGAGAGGAAGAGGAGGATGATGGAGCGTTCTGATTGGAGGTATTTGAGACGGAGAAGGGGACCCAGTTAACGTTGAGTCGACCTGGAAACAGAAACACACAAGAAACTCCTCATCATCCAGACATCTGTAGAGTAAAAACAAAGCTGCATTATATCTGACTACCAGCAGGGGGAGACTCCTTAAACCTGCATTATATCTGACTACCAGCAGGGGGAGACTCCTTAAACCTGCATTATATCTGACTACCAGCAGGAGGAGACTCCTTAAACCTGCATTATATTTGAATTCCTGCAGGGGGAGACTCCTTAAACCTGCATTATATCTGACTACCAGCAGGGGGAGACTCCTTAAACCTGCATTATATCTGACTACCAGCAGGGGGAGACTCCTTAAACCTGCATTATATTTGAATTCCTGCAGGGGGAGACTCCTTAAACCTGCATTATATCTGACTACCAGAAGGAGGAGACTCCTTAAACCTGCATTTTATCTGAATTCCTGCAGGGGGAGACTCCTTAAACGATCTTGGAACAGATCGTGCAGTATCGTAAATCCTCGTAAAACAGGATTATCATCTGCACATGACGGATCGTGCAGGCAGCACAGATTACAGGGGGGGAAGACTCCTTAAAGCTGCATTCTCTCTAACTTCCAGGAGGGGGAGACTCCACTGGCTCTAAACAGAGGTCTGTTTCTATAGAAGTCTATGAGAAAATGAGCCTACTTCTCTCTTCATTTATCACCTCAGTAAACATTTTCATAATGAGTTCATGGTCTCAATCTCTAGTTTCAAGTCTTCTTAAGTTTTCTACCCAGAAGTTATTGGAAAGAAACACTTTTGATTGGGTCTATAAACATGGAAACAAACCAGTAATATCTCAACTTACCAAAGTTCAAAATGGCCTCCAGTGACACCTTGTCAGTGCTGACCCAGAGCTGAGACATACGCTGAGGAGGAGACAGGTTCAGATTGTGGAAAGCCTTCACATGAGACTTGATCTGCACACAGAAGGAGGGAAAACCAAGAAAGTTTAGGAGGGAAAACCAAGACTTTTCTTCAAGTTTTCTTTCATTAGTGTTCATGCATAGTTAAGTAATGATTATTGTATTTTGTATATATTGTGTAGCCTGTTGTACTTGAATAGATATATAATTTGTACTGGCACTAACTTCCACTATGATACCATTGCACCTTTCTGCATTTTTTCCACACCGCTCCTTTAAAAATGCTACATCCTAACTTTACTGTATGGGCACACTATTGATATCTGCCTTTGTATTTTTGTAGTATGTATGTGTGCGTGGATGTCATATGTCTGTGTGCCTATGTATGATGTGTACAAGCGATTGGACACCATAATTTCCTTCGGAATAAATAAAGTATCTATCTATCTATCTATCCATCCATCCATCTATCGAAGAGAGGGAAGAGGAATGAACCTGCGGCAGACAAAAACATTATAAAAAACGTCAACCTACAGCAACAAAATGTCGTTTGCAAAAATGCTACATTGAAAAAAAGTGCCGAAAAAAAAAAAAAAAAAAGCATGAAAAAAAGTGTTAGAAACACCTGCCAGTTTAAACACGTACCTGAACATTGTAGGCAGTCAGGGTCGACACGTCGTTACTGTTTTGGGCATTTTCGGTGAATTTAGCGACCGAATCTTGATCCTTCAGCAGCTGCTTCAACTTGTTCATCTTTGTCTGAATCAGCTGGGTCTCCGTTTCACAAACCGTCTGCAAAGAGACACAGAGTCACAAACAGAGTCACAAACAGAGAGACAAACAGAGAGACACAAACACAGAGACACAAACACAGAGACACAAACACAGCATCACAAACACAGAGACACAAACACAGAGACACAAACACAGAGACACAAACACAGAGACACAAACACAGAGACACAAACACAGAGACACAAACACAGAGACACAAACACAGCATCACAAACACAGCATCACAAACACAGAGACACAAACACAGCGTCACAAACACAGAGACACAAACACAGAGACACAAACACAGAGATCACAAACACAGAGACACAAACACAGAGACACAAACACAGAGACACAAACACAGCATCACAAACACAGAGACACAAACACAGAGACACAAACACAGAGACACAAACACAGAGACACAAACCACCTGCAAAGAGACACAAACAAATTTGGCTAGCCGGCTCAACTGCAACCAAGAAAATGATAGCTCAACTCTGGCTCCCCCCCAATTCGCTTTGTATAAACAGTGGTTGTCATATTTTCTGGACATAGTTATGCTTGAGCTCTTTACAGCAAGGATTAACAAAGCCAAGTCATCAACTATCAGCCTATGAGAAAGCTCAGCAGCACAAATATCCATAGACAGTATATTAACGGGACACAAACATCTCACATACGGTTTTTGCTACTGAATAACAGGTTAGTGCGCAGTTTCGGACACAACCTGTAGGTTACCTTAACATTTTTCAAAATGTCTTCCATCCTTGTTTTGATTTGTTGAGTCAGGAACAAGTAGGAGCGCTGCAGCTCAGACGACAGATTGGACTCGCTGTCAGCGATGTCCCGCAGCCTGAAACACAACAACAAGGCGGGGCTTTTATTCTGAAATCCTAGACGGGAAAAAAAAACAGACTTTGGTTTCACTTCTGTTAAAATGAACATGCTGCGGAGGGATCATCCATCCCAACATTTAGTCTAGTAAATACAGAGGGAGAAGAGATGTTAAAGTGCCCATATTATGAAAAAAAACCCACTTTTTCTGGGATTTGGGGTGTTATTTTGTGTCTCTGGGGCTTCCACACGCACACAGACTTGGAAAAACCCATCCATGGTGTTGTGAGTGAGATCTGGTTTCTGAATGTGTCCTGCCTTCAGTCTCCTGGTGAGCTGGTCAAAATCTGAACAGGCTTTCTACGTCATCGGCCCAAACATTTGGCGTGTGCTAACCACTTTAGCTAATACTACATGAGCTAGCTGTTTCTCCAACTTCAGTCTTAGCCGGGAGACTTCTTCTAAATGAGGGCCCACTTCCAACTTAGCGTGGAATACCTGCAGAACAGGGACATGGTAGTTACAAGTACAAGTACTATACAATTTATTTTGTAGATTCATTTACCTTAACTGAACAGCTTCGGAGTCATTGGAATGGTTATGTGACTTTTTTTGGGTTGAATGGAGGTTGTCTCTTTGCGTAGAATACCAAGCTATTAAAACAATAATTGTTGGCATGATTCTATAAATCATCTTTTAATGTTAAACATTCATGTGGCACAAGAATCTTAGGATTACCTGTATCTTTGGAGGGCTATTTTAGTGACTACCTTACATGTTTAGGCCAGTGAGCCTATCATCAGTGGGGATTTATATTTGCTAATATGTTAGAATTATGTTAAGACATTTTAATTTATGAAAAAAAACTTCATGACAATAATTTGGAGGCCCACCTGCAGTGACTCTGGGGAACCCCTGTCAAATCCATGTTTCTATTAAAGCCATGTAGGATATTTAATACATAGCTTTTCAAGCTTCAAAAACCAAACATTCTGCAGTGCTCTAATACTAAATAAACTGGATACATAAAACTATACAGCACTGAGCACATGGCACTTCCTGAATGTGCAAAACATACCAGAATATGTAAACAGAAATGTTGTTAGGCCTACATTACATTATAAACAGAAATAATCGATTATGATGCCGATTATCGATGCAGCATCGTCCATGTCCACAATTCAATGCATCGATTATTTGGTTAATTTCAACACCTCTACTGAACACATCCACCCATTTAGGAACCGGCTTACAAGGTAGCGATGGAGTTTTTCACACTATCGTCATGGCTGAGCCGGCAAAAAAGAAGCAGAAAGCTAGGAAAGCATTGTCGGAGGAACAGAGAGAGAGAGGAAAGGGCAGACTAACGGAGAGAGGAGTCAGACACTGTTGAAACTAAGATATATGTCCACGAACCAAGGCCAGATTTGTAGGCGCGGACCTTATTGCCAGCTGCACTTCGTCAACTTATCTTCAAAAGTATGAAAAACTCCCAAAACAAGATCTCAGAACATTCACGCAGAGTCAGAATCAGATGTGAGAAAGAAGTTTTAATGTGCACGAAAAAGATAATGCAAAAAAAACCCGAGCAATTCTACTGAGGACTGCACAAGGGGGGAGAGTCTATGTAGTCTACGCGGGAAGCACTAGGACAGAGAAAGTCTGGGACTACCACCAGGCATACACATTGACATCTCCTGTCTATAATAATATAATATAATTCAATTACTAACCAGATTTATCATATTTTGCCACAACATTACAAGTAAACATAGGAGCTGCCAAATATCTATTCTGAAGCTGTAGGGCAGCTCTTTAGAGAAACCTGTAGGGGGGGGGGTCTATAGAGAAACCTGTAGGGGGAGCTCTATAGAGAAACCTGTAGGGGGGGCTCTATAGAGAAACCTGTAGGAGGAGCTCTATAGAGAAACCTGTAGGGGGGGCTCTATAGAGAAACCTGTAGGAGGAGCTCTATAGAGAAACCTGTAGGGGGGCTCTATAGAGAAACCTGTAGGGGGGGCTCTATAGAGAAACCTGTAGGAGGAGCTCTATAGAGAAACCTGTAGGGGGGCTCTATAGAGAAACCTGTAGGGGGGCTCTATAGAGAAACCTGTAGTGGGAGCTCTATAGAGAAACCTGTAGGGGGGGCCTCTATAGAGAAACCTGTAGGGGGGGCCTCTATAGAGAAACCTGTAGTGGGAGCTCTATAGAGAAACCTGTAGGGGGGGCCTCTATAGAGAAACCTGTAGGGGGAGCTCTATAGAGAAACCTGTAGGGGGGGCTCTATAGAGAAACCTGTAGGGGGGGCCTCTATAGAGAAACCTGTAGGGGGGGGCCTATAGAGAAACCTGTAGGGGGGGGGCCTCTATAGAAAACCTGTAGTGGGAGCTCTATAGAGAAACCTGTAGGGGGGGCTCTATAGAGAAACCTGTGGGGGAGCTCTATAGAGAAACCTGTGGGGGGGGGCTATAGAGAAACCTGTAGGGGGGGCCTCTATAGAGAAACCTGTAGGGGGGGCCTCTATAGAGAAACCTGTAGGGGGAGCTCTATAGAGAAACCTGTAGGGGGGGCTCTATAGAGAAACCTGTAGGGGGGGGCTCTATAGAGAAACCTGTAGGGGGCTCTATAGAGAAACCTGTAGGGGGGCTCTATAGAGAAACCTGTAGGGGGGGGCTCTATAGAGAAACCTGTAGGGGGGGCCTCTATAGAGAAACCTGCCAGCAAAAAGCCAGAAAACAGCCTAGAAATGGCCAAAACTGCATAGCGCCCCTTTAATACTTATACTGGATGTTTCCCTGTTTGTTTCCGTTGGTACCTGGTCTCCATGTCCTGCAGACTCTTCCACGCGGCGTCTCGCTGCTTACTGATTGGCCGAACACAGTCCTCCAGCTCCTTCTTCAAACTGTCCAACGCTTCGCTGACAAACTGATACCTGAGAGGAAGAGAGACAGAAAGGGTACAAAGTTACAGTGAAACCAACAGTAAAAAAAAAAAAAAAAAAAAAAAAAAAAAAGTAGAATATCAGCAGTTAAAGTTATATTTGTGCACGTTGCAAAAGAAGCTGTGTCCAGTCACTGAGGAAGTGGTTCAAGGAAATGTCTCTGACGCATAGAAGGTTAAACCTAACCTGTTAACTATAGTTTATGGCATAAGAGTGCATTGTGTACCAGACAGATAAGTAGAAGAACAGGAAATGCAGTTAAAGTTACGAGAACAGACAAGGAAGTTGCATCACACAGACACCCTGACCTCGTGTGTGTGTTTGTTTGTGAGAGATAATAGTTTCTGTCTAGAAACTAGGAGACACCCCCTGCGAGGAGTAGGGTTGGGTACCGAACCTGGTACTCTTACTGGTACCGACCGAATCACGTCGGTACTACAGAGTATTGGTTCACGTAAAATCAAATGGTGTCAAATTTCGGTACCTGAGAGTAAGTGCAAGCTTATCTGTCCTCTCTGCATATTGGCATAGAGCAGAGCTCAGAGACAGACAGACAGACAGACAGACATACAGACAGACAGACAGACAGACAGACAGACACATACACGCTAAACTACGTGGGCTCTGCAGTGCTGTTGAAGTCACAGAGAGTCACAGCGATGCCGATAAAGTGGTTTCAAGTGTGGTTACAGTTTTTCATAACTTCACGGAGACAGCATTTGCTGTGATATGATATTAATGGCGAGCCGAAAGCAGTCGTGGTGCTGTTGACGTTCTACTTCCTCTTAGACAAGCAGGCCCAACGGTGGTTTCTGACCCTGGGGACTGACTGACAGGCTGAGGTTGCAAGGAAAGGCAACTTTACTTTTACAGCAGCTTTCAGCAACAAGGCAATTCAAAGTGCTTTACATAAAACATTAAAGAGCAATTAAAAACAGTCATGATGAAAATAAAACAGGCTAAAATATAATAATATACAAATACAAGAATAAAAGTTACAGTGAGTAAAAAATTAGTAATTCTTCAATTTAATAGGTTAATAGGGACGGGTTGTTTTTGTAATTACAAAGGGAAAGTACTGAAAAAAGTACTGTTGGGTACCGGGAATTGAATTTCAGGTTCCGGTATCAGTAGTGGTATTGGTTCAGATGCCAAAGGTACCCAACCCTAGCGAGGAGAGAATAAAAGCTTGAGGGAGAGAACAGATCAGAGCTCATAAGATCAGAGGACTGGTTGGTGGAGCAGCTCTGACTTGATGTCTGTTGCTAGGGAAACTTAGTCTCTGTTTGGAAAACTACAGCTGTGTTGTAACTCATATGCTGGAATCAGTAAACTTTGCATAACTCAACTCTTCGTCTCCGATTGATCCTTGTGTTCTGGTAAACTTAAGTCTGATGTAAGAAGGCGCGGTAATTCATAAATTGGAGTCAGATTTGACAGGCCTTATGGCCTTATTTGAGACATAATTCCCTCTACAGGTGTCAAACTCAACATTACTTAAAACACCAGACTGGAAAATAAGAATCCCATCCAGAGCCAGACATGTAAAGGTTATTAACATGCTTTAATTTAAGACATTTATTTTGACTGTATTATATATGCATGTCTCATCATAGCTTATCTCACTTACAGTTTAAGGCTCATAAAGCCCCCAAAAAGTTCCATCAAGGAAAAAAAAGCGCTAAAAAAAGGTGGAAAAAAAAAAATTAAACACAAAATGCCAGTAAAAGCGACAAAATTGTCTTAAAAAAAAATAAATAAATAAATAAACATCAAAAACATTTAAAAAATTGGCAATAACATTGAAAAAGTGTCAAAAAAAGTGCCTGACAAATTGGAAAAGCGCTAAAAATGCCAGAAAGGGTGTCAAAAACAGCACCAAAAACATCGGATAAAATCTACGGATTAAGCGACAAAAGCTGGCAGGCCAAGATTTATTGTGGACCTATCTTGATATGCGAGGGGCCGGGTTTGACACATGTGACTTAAACAATGAAATTACTCTTCATATTTTTCACGTTTTAGCCTTTTTTACTCAAACACATAGTACAAAATGAGAGTTTACTCGCAAAACCTAATGTGCAAAATAAGAGTTTTTCTAGATTTCTCTTCAGGAGCCAAAATCATAACCACGATTACAATTTTGATTATTTCACAGCCCTGAAACGGAGACAGCGAACAACAGAGCTCCATAACGACATTCACCTTTCTGCAAAATCATAGAAAAAGCAACTCTTATTAAAAGTAGTCTTGCATGTGGCCGGGTTGGTTCAGTGGTAGAGCAGGCGCACATATACATAGAGGTTTATGCCTTGACGCAGAGGTCCAGCGTTCGACTCCGACCTGTGATGATTTCCTGCATGTCTTCCCCCCCTCTCACCTGTCCTGTCCATAAAAGGCGGAAAAGCCCCAAAAAAATAATCTTAAAAAGAAAAAAATGTAGTCTTGCATGTCCAGACCTTCCTCCACGGCGCTGCGGAGGAGGGTCTGGCTAGCGCTCTAACAGTCGTCTGTGGTTACCTACAGACAGTCGAGTGTGTGTGAATGTTTCTGTGATGCTCTAACAGTCGTCGGTGGTTACCTGTGGTTCATGTGAGCCGTGAGCTGGCAGTCTCTGCAGGTGAGCATGTTGCAGGTGAAGCAGAAGAGTTTGAGTGGCTCCGACGGGTGAAGTCTGCAGAACTTGGTGGGACAAGTCGAGACGCCTCCTGGAGACACAAAACCACACACGTTTACCCCATTCAGACGGGCCAAAGAATCCACACACACACACACACACACCCACACACATCTGGCTTCAGTTTTCCAGCCAGTTCGATACATCAAACGGGACACAAAAATGGGAAAGGAGTCTATCGGCTATTTTTAGCAGGTTTACCAGTGTTTGAAAAAACCTGTAATATACATACATACAAAGCCCAAAAAGTAAGGAGTCACTGGCAGAATAACCGGTTTGGCATTGGCAGAGAAGATTTGGCCAATTTTTCATGGGCGCAACCCACATACTCAGCGCTTGTATCGTTGGAAAGCCTGTTTAGTTCCCTAACAAATGGGGCACCATTTAAAAAGGGAACTAAACAGGCTTTCCAATGTTACAAGTTTTATTGCTAAAAAGCATTGTTAAAACAGAGACACACACACACACACACACACACACACACACACACACACACACACACACACACACACACACACACACACACACACACACACACACACACACACACACACACACACACACACACACACACACACACACACACACACCTCCATTATAGACAGAATTCCAGCGGAGATCAGTTGGTTTTTTATTTAACCAGGGAAGCAGTTTTCAGATTACATTATATGCTTACATAATTGCAAAAGGGTTCTCCAATGTTTTCTCAGTTAACCTTTTAAAATGATCTCAGATTAGTAAACAGAATGGGCCTTTATCGAGAACCCTTTTGCAATTATGTAAGCACATAATGTAATCTGAAAACTGCTGCCCTGATTAAAAAAAAAAACAATGCAACTGATCTCAGCAGGTATTCTGTCTGGAATGCAAGTGACCCAAAACTTTTAACCGGTAGTGTGTGTGTGTGTGTGTGTGTGAATGTATGTATGTATGTATGTGTGTATGTGTGTATGCATGTATGCGTGTATGCGTGTATGTATGTGTGTATGTATGTATGTATGTATGTATGTATGAGGGCTCTCCTTATGACCTGTCTCTCTTAGTTACGCTGTTATAGTTCTAGACTGTCGGGGGACTTTCTTCCTTCCTTCCTGTGACACACTGAGCTGCTCTCTCCTCTCCCTTTCTATTACTTTTACTATTACTATTTGTGTGTATCCCGTCCCAGAAATGCTTGTTACTAATCCTAGCTTCTGGGGAGTTTACTCCCCGGAGTCCTTATGTTTTTTCCCCCAGCGTATTTCCTTGGAGAACGTTGGCACCAAGATCCTGGTTCCAGCTGTCGCCGTGGTCCTGCTGCACTCCCTGCTGAACCCTGCAGCTTCCTGCTGAACCCTGCAGCTTCCTGCTGAACCCTGCCGCTTCCTGCTGAACCCTGCCGCTTCCTGCTGAACCCTGCCGCTTCCTGCTGAACCCTGCCGCTTCCTGCTGAACCCAGCCGCTTCCTGCTGCTTCCTGCTGAACCCTGCCGCTTCCTGCTGAACCCTGCCGCTTCCTGCTGAACCCTGCCGCTTCCTGCTGAACCCAGCCGCTTCCTGCAGCTTCCTGCTGAACCCTGCCGCTTCCTGCTGAACCCTGCCGCTTCCTGCTGAACCCTGCTCCTTCCTGCTGAACCCTGCCGCTTCCTGCTGAACCCTGCCGCTTCCTGCTGAACCCTGCCGCTTCCTGCTGAACCCTGCCGCTTCCTGCTGAACCCTGCAGCTTCCTGCTGAACCCTGCTGCTTCCTGCTGAACCCTGCTGAACCCTGCTGCTTCCTGCTGAACCCTGCAGCTTCCTGCTGAACCCTGCTGCTTCCTGCTGCTTCCTGCTGAACCCTGCAGCTTCCTGCTGAACCCTGCTGCTTCCTGCTGAACCCTGCCGCTTCCTGCTGAACCCTGCCGCTTCCTGCTGCTTCCTGCTGAACCCTGCAGCTTCCTGCTGAACCCTGCTGCTTCCTGCTGAACCCTGCTGCTTCCTGCTGAACCCTGCAGCTTCCTGCTGAACCCTGCTGCTTCCTGCTGAACCCTGCCGCTTCCTGCTGAACCCTGCAGCTTCCTGCTGAACCCTGCAGCTTCCTGCTGAACCCTGCTGCTTCCTGCTGAACCCTGCCGCTTCCTGCTGCTTCCTGCTGAACCCTGCCGCTTCCTGCTGAACCCTGCCGCTTCCTGCTGCTTCCTGCTGAACCCTGCAGCTTCCTGCTGAACCCTGCTGCTTCCTGCTGAACCCTGCTGCTTCCTGCTGAACCCTGCTGCTTCCTGCTGAACCCTGCTGCTTCCTGCTACATCCAGTCACTGTTCCATTATTAATGTGACTATTATCACCACTGTTCATCACACCCCCAACCGGCCCGTCAGACACCGCCTACCAAGAGCCTGGGTCTGTCTGAGGTTTCTTCCCAAGAGGGAGTTTTTCCTCGCCACTGTCGCACTGCTTGCTCTTGAGGGAATTACTGTAATTGTTGGAATTGTTGGGGTTTTGTAAATTATAGAGTGTGGTCTAGACCTACTCTATCTGTAAAGTGTCTCGAGATAACCTATGTTATGATTTGATACTATAAATAAAATTGAATCGATTCAACATTTAATTGTGATTACCCAAAAAAACAACAATAAAAGCGAGACTGCATGACGTCAAACGAATAAAAAAAAAATAATTTGCTTTAACTCGTTATGGAGTTAACTTTGACAGCCCTAATACATATCCATATGAACATGTGTTAAAAAGCCATAATCTCTTATCTGCGATCCTGTCTGCGGTGTGTGATATTTGGACTGAACAGCTGATAAATAAACAGATGTGTGGGTCGGCGTGAGACCTTCTTGCGGCTGGTTGAGGATCCGGTGAGATCTGGTGACGGTCACTCTGCGATGCGCCGACACGCAGACGTCACACAGCGCTTCGTTACAGTCCACGCACCAACATCTGGCGGCCGGCGCGTCACAGCTGCTGCACTGGGGACACAGGAAGCACATCTGCTCAACGTCTTAAAGCTACGGCACACGTTAGGTTACATCAACTGTTCCATTCACGCCAAATGAGTTGACACGAAGCTGAATAATCAGCTCCACGCAGCTCTCTAGAAACTCCCGCACAATGGTTGGAACAGCCCAAGAGTGATCCTCACCAGTAGATGGTTCAGGGTCTATAGATTGTAAAATTCTGAGGACCTCAGAAGATGTTTTGACTGAAAAGGAAAAATGTGAGACATGGTCCAGGGTGGGACTACAATCAAGAGACCTTTGAGGGAGGGGGACCGGGAAACGGTTTATCGAATAAATGACCAGCTTCAGAGAAGGGCTTATTAAAAAGGTAAGGCTAATACCGTTTGGATCAGAGATCACACAGTCGTTTACTTTGATGCTGAGGGGCAGAACACTGGAGTAGTGATAGACTGATTTCATCGGCCGGCCGATATATCGGGCCGATACGCGGCTGCTGCGCTCGCCGATAGTTTTTCGCCGGCATTATTTACAGACAGGCATCCACAGAGGCAGCTCTGTGTTGCTGGAGAAGCCATGCACTGCCCCCACCACTAGCAGAGTGCTGTCTTAAATTACAAATCAAGCACTTTATTTCAATTATTATTATTATGAATTACCAGAGTCTCAGACTCGAGTCCCCATCGCTGCTATGACAACCAGCCACGCTCACCTCAGGCATGAGGCGGTACTAAATCTGCAATGGAAAAAGGAGGACGGGGGAGCGCCATGATCAAGTGGAGCCGAGCCGGTACTGGCAGTGGGTAGGCGCCATTTTATACCATACAATTTTTCTTTCATAATGACTTTCTAGGGCTGTGCTCGATTGAAGAACTTCTTAATCGACTAACACTCATTCAATTGTACCGACTAATCGATTAGTTGATTTAATCGACATATCTGTAAATCTGAGTTTCTCTGCAAAGAGTCATGTAAAAGCTCCACTTTAATTCTTGTGTTTACCAGAGATGCGCTTGTACATTTCTTGGAAATAAATCATTCAGCATGAAAAAAGCCTCAAACATGACTAATGGACTAAAGAAATCTAAGTTGACTAAGACCAAAACGACCGATTAGTCGACTAATCGACTAAGAGGAAGCAGCCCTATGACTTTCTATATTATAATCAATCATATCATTATAGGGACTCATTATAGTAGGTCTAGCCTGGATACCAGCCGAACTAAGCCCCGCCCACAACATTTGAGGTCTGGACTTGATCTGTTGTAGAGCAACTATGCTTGAACCAGAGCAGTTTGGACCAATCAAATTGTCAGGGCGGGCTTTATACAATGATTGACAAATGAATTACTGTAATTGTTGGAGTTTTGGAATTTATAGAGTGTGGTCTAAACCTACTCTATGTGTAAAGTGTCTCGAGATAACTCGGTTATGATTTGATACTATAAATAAAATTGAATGAATGATCAACAGTAGCGTAATCAACCACGTCACCAAAGAGCGCTTGGGTTGAATTTGTTTACAACAAAAAAGGTGGAGCATTGAGAGGTGTATATTCGGCCATCGCGTCTGTTATAGAAGATATCGACAGCGCATTCATTTTAAAAGAGGAACAGAGAACCGCAATCAAGGAATTTGTCGATCGGAAAGATGTTTTTGCCGTCCTTCCTACAGGATTCGGCAAAAGTTTAA
The DNA here is from genome assembly GCF_004354835.1 of Perca flavescens. Lineage (NCBI taxonomy): Eukaryota > Metazoa > Chordata > Actinopteri > Perciformes > Percidae > Perca > Perca flavescens. The sequence continues at coordinate 2,672,875 of NC_041336.1, forward strand.
TTTATCAGCTGGCCCCGATGGTTGCTAAGAAGACAGGGCATTTCTCTGATTGGTTGTAGGTCTATCCAATTAAGTGCAGAGGCATTTTCTTTCCTGGTTGAGTTGAAACACGCCCCATAATCTCAGCACAATGGAGCAGTATCAGACTCATATTCTGACTAGAATCTGAGTGGGACCACATCAGGCTATAGTATGTCTATTTCTATTCTTCAAATTAGGGCTGCCACCTCTTAGTCGATTAGTCGACTAATCGGTCGTTTTGGTCTTAGTCGACTAAGATTTCTTTAGTCGATTAGTCATTTTTTATGCTTATTCATGCTTAATTACTCATTTCCAAGAAACTTTTGAGCACATTTATGGTAAACACAAGATTTAAAGTTTTTGCAGGATTAATTGTGGAGAAACTCAGTTTTACAGATGGTTAATTAACTACATTTATATTGTGCTTTTCTAGTCTTAACCACCTCTCAAAGAGCACAGCTCTGTCAATTAAATCAACTAATCGATTAGTCGACAAAATTGTATAAGTGTTAGTCGACTAAGAATTTCTTTAGTCGAGGACAGCACTACTTCAAAAAGGAAACCATAGCTCCTTCTCCCTTCCTTACACTAGGCTACACACCTCCCTCCCTCAGCTGCTGCAGCCTGTGGCAAAGGGCCAATTTCAACAGCCTTGACTAACAGAGTGCAATATCAGCAGGAAAATGAGCAGAATCAGCAAGAGTCAGCAAAATAGGAACCACAGAAAAGAAGGTGTCTGTACGCCCCTCAGAAGACCTCTGAAGAAGCCATTGGACCAGGATTGCTGAGTAGACAAAAACACAGCTCCTCCCCCTGTATGCTCACCCATAAAAACCCTGTTTCCTTTGGTCTTTGGCACTCTGTTAAACTGTCTCTTTCGACTTGCAAGAGAATAAATAAAACAGAGATAACTCCAGTGTTTCAGACAGACAATCTTAATTTCCAGCTTCATCACCGAACACCAAAGAGATTTTCCACAACGGTGCCGAAGCCGGCCCCTCGCAGGTTTTAATCCGGCCTCCATATCAACTTAGGTTCACTATACATTTAATGTGGTTGTGCGCCAAATCCAGAAATACAGGAAACTGTTTTTCAAACTGCAATAACTTGACACTCAGAGCAGAATTTGGCCGGTTTGCCGACTTTGAGACTCATAAATTCCCCCAGAAGGAGAGAGTCCTCATCTTCAGGCTGGGAGTCAGCGGTGTGGTAGCTGCTTTTCAAAATGTAATGTTTGTGGCCGGGTTAGCTCAGTTGGCAGAGCAGGCGCACATATATAGAGGTTTACTCCTCGACGCAGTGGCCGCAGGTTCGACTCCGACCTGCGGCCCTTTTCTGCATGTCCTTCCCCCCCTCTCTCTCCCACCTTGCCTCCCACCTTAGTATTAGCCAATCATAATAGCTTGCACATTTCTATATTATCTCATGTAATCAGTATTCTTTTCAGGGCTTCTTAAACTGAAAAGATCCTTGTACAAGATGTGCACTTATTATTCTGAAGTTAAAGGTGCAGTAGGTAGCCTAAGTCTTATAAAACTACCTTTCTGTCCTGACTCCAGTTATCTATACACTCTAATTCCCGCGCGTTGGTTAATGAGACCAATGACACCAGAACTCAGGGATCACAACTGAGACGATAGATTAAAGTCAAGAAAGCTTACTGAACACAATTGTGGGTTCACGAGAATGACACTAAGTTTCCCTAACCGCAGACAAATGTATACGGAGTTCAAGTCAGCAAAGTCTATGTCAGATTATGAACCTGTCTAACCATGCATATTCCTAATTTTTGAAACACCATGCTGTGAGCTCTCTGCCTTTTCATTATGAGTTTTAAGACACGTCTCTACTGATTGGCTATCACCGGGGACACAGCCATCAAACCAGAGACACACATCTCTAAGCCTGTTGAACACCGGTTCACACCATTGGGAGGAAACGTGTCCTTCAACCAGGACGCCGTTGCTAAACGATGCACATAGTTTAGAGATGTGTTGATGTTTGTGTTACCTGCTGGCTGATTGGTATCTCCATGTTGAAGAGAGAAGTCCTGAAAGACAAAGAGAATGTTTAGTTCATGTGTGTCAAAAATAGGGGCACATGATTATGTGACATTATGTATCGTTTTCGCGATATCACGTTGCACGATATTATAAAGAAAGTGTCGCGATAAGCATGCAATATTTAGTTTATTTTGTGGAGCGCTGCGTCCCGTCCGTTGGCTGTGTGGCTGAGTTGTGTTTGATTTAGAGCTTGAAACTCTGTAATGATCATGTCTCATTGGCCAGTTACCTTGCCACGTGCACAAGTTAGTGCACGTCAGCGCACGGGGCCACTACGTGACCAACCCTATGGAGCGTACCACTGGTCCACTACGTGACCAACCCTATGGAGCGTACCACTGGTCCACTACGTGACCAACCCTATGGAGCGTACCACTGGTCCACTACGTGACCAACCCTATGGAGCGTACCACGGGTCCACTACGTGACCAACCCTATGGAGCGTACCACTGGTCCACTACGTGACCAACCCTATGGAGCGTACCACTGGTCCACTACGTGACCAACCCTATGGAGCGTACCACGTGGGTGCATATTTCGACAGAGTGACAGTGTGAGTGAAGAAATAGAGAGAAAGAGAAAGAAAAAAGAAGGACCCAGTGGTGTAGTCTAATGCATTGTAGTGGGTATACTGTACTATATATGGGCCAGAATCTGCCTTTGGGGGAGGAGGGCATATCATAGTGGGGGGTCTGGGTGTCGTCTCCCAGGAAAGTTTTGATCATCAACTACTTCATTTCCTGCATTCTGACACACTTTTATGTACCAATTTACGGTGGAAATCCCTTTATTTAGCCTATGTGAAGAAGAAAAACAGATGACAATTCAAAATATATCAAAAATATAATGGAAAGTATGTTGTAGCGTGCCGTTGGGCATTTTCAAGTATATGGAAATCCTGGAGCTTTCTTAGTGGGTATACTGCGTATACCTGCGTATCACGTAGACTACACCACTGAAAGGACCTAAAAGAGAAAGCGAAGGGAGTGAGTGGAGTAAAAGAAAGAAAATGAGTTCAGGGAAACTTTAGTGTCCAAAAGTAATCCCATTCCTGCTACTATTTCTCACCGGTAGTGATCCTACAACTTTATAAACAGTGTTTATATGAGGCAGAGTTTGGAGTCGGAAATTGTTAGAAAAATTATGATTTGCATTCTACTGTCTTCAATAATATTAAAACTGTTTGCATAAGAATATCATATTATGGTTGCTCTCCCACAAGATAGCATGGAGTCATTGGCTATCTTGTTTGGGTCCAGAGGACAGAACATGCGTCTCTCTGAAAAAGATAAAAAGTTTACTTTTAAAAGTTGCCAAATGGTCCCATTGACAAGATCAAAGTGATGTGTGCGTTTTGTGGTTGTGAACTGAACTGTCATCACAGCACATCCAGTCTGAAATACCACTTGATAGCCGAGCACACAGCTCATGGCCGAGCACACAGCTCATGGCCGAGCACACAGCTGATGGCCGAGCTCACAGCTGATGGCCGAGCACACAGCTGATGGCCGAGCACACAGCTGATGCCAATTCTCCCCTCACCTCGTCAAAGCTAGGCGACAAAAGCACAAAGTAAGCCGATCCACTTTTCCATGTTGACAAGAGCATTAAAGTGAGAAAAAAAAAATAATGGGAAAAAGAAATCAAGGGACATTTAGAATAGATAAAAATGTGCGATTAACTGCGATTAATTGCTATAACTATGACAATATCACTATGAAAATGCGATTAATCGCAATTAAATATTTTAATCGTTTGACAGCACTAAAACAAACATAACTTCAGAGGTTCTGTCAATCCTTTAATAATGCAAATTATTCTAAACAGAAATATGGAATATTTTTCATCCACGACCGACCTGTGGTCCAGCAGCACTACGGAGCCATACATAAGTCTCACTGTGCACTATGTTGTTGTGAATCTATTTGGATGCGTTTTCCCATAACTTTTGTAATTTTAAATAGGTTTCAAAATATCAAAATGAATATGGATATCACATTTTGTCAATATCGTGCAACCCTAGTCAAAAACCACCAGAATCTATATATTTTTTTATTAGTTTTTACCAAATGATTGAGCTAAACTGTGTGTTGGTGCGCTCTGTTTTGTTTTGTGTTTTAACTTTGTTTCTTGCGATGGTACCCGTATCTCATTCACCAGTGAAGAGCTCGTCAACTTCAGGGGAACAACCCCATCGGACTTATTTTCCACTTTTCTTCTCCGTTCACTGGAAATTTTTGACATTCTGGTCAAAGGTGCGCTCACCTTTGCTCATGCAGCGAAACGCCGGAGGAGAGGGAAACGGGCTGGTGTGCTTGTGCGTCTCCGCCAGCGAGGATTACGCACAGTTCTCAGCTAATAACTATGCGACTGTCTGGAAAGGACTTAGGCAGATCACCAACTATAAGCCTAAACCCCCCCCCTTTGATGACAGACACCTAGCCAACGACCTGAACGAGTTCTACTGTCGATTTGAAAGACAAAAGGTCAGTCCTGACACCATCCCCCACGACACCTACCTACAGCTACAGCCACTGTGCATCACCTCCACCTCCCTCACCTCAGCAGGGTCCTGGGTCCCCCCACCAATGCCCTCCTTAAAAAGGTCTCCACCTCCACCCCCCCTACCCACCTCAGTGACGACTCTCTCCATCCACGAGAGGGATGTCAACAGACTCTTTAGGAGACAGAATCCCAGGAAAGCTGCTGGACCGGATGCTGTCTCCCCATCAAGCTTGAAGCACTGCGCTGATCAGCTGTCTCCAGTGTTCACAGACATTTTTAACACCTCACTGGAGACATGGCACGTGCCAGCCTGTTTCAAGACCTCAACCATTCAACCAGTCCTGTGGTCCTTGGCTTCTTGGGGACAGGGATCCCCAAGAAGCCAAGGACCACAGGACTTAAGACTTCAGACCCGTCGCCCTGACCTCTGTGGTTATGAAGTCCTTTGAGCGCCTTGTGCTTTCACACCTCAAAGCCATCACCGACCCCCTCCTGGACCCCCTGCAGTTTGCCTACAGAGCCAACAGGTCTGTAGACGATGCAGTAAACCTGGCCCTACCCTACATCCTCTGGCACCTGGACTCTGCAGGAACCTACGCCAGGATCCTGTTTTTGGACTTCAGCTCTGCCTTCAACACCATCATCCCGGCTCTGCTCCAGGAGAAGCTCTCCCAGCTTGGTGTGCCTGACTCCACCTGCAGGTGGATCACCTACTTCCTGTCTGACAGGAAGCAGCATGTCAAGCTGGGGAAACACGTCTCCGACTCATAGACCATCAGCACCGGATCCCCTCAGGGCTGTGTTCTTTCGCCTCTGCTCGTCTCCCTGTACACCAACAGCTGCACCTCCAGTCACAAGTCTGTCAAGCTTCTGAAGTTCGCGGACGACACCTCCCTCATCGGACTCATCTCTGATGGAGACGAGTCCGCCTACTGGTCGGCGGCTGACCACCTGGTGAAGTGGTGCAACCAAAACAATCTAGATCTCAACGCTCTAAAGACAGTGGAGATGGTTGTGGACTTCAGGAAGAACCCAGCCCCACCTACCCCCATCACCCTCTGTGGCTCCACAATTGACAATGTGGAGTCTTTCCGCTTCCTGGGAACTATCATCTCCCAGGACCTCAAGTCAAGAAAGCACAACAGAGGATGTACTTCCTGCGGCAGCTGAAGAAATTCAACCTGCCAAAGACAATGATGGTGCACTTCTACACAGCCATCATTGAGTCCATCCTCACATCCTCCATCACCATCTGGTACGCTGCCACTGCCAAGGACAAGGGCAGACTACAGCGTGTCATTCGGTCTGCAGAGAAGGTGATTGGCTGCAATCTGCCGCCGCTCCAGGACCTTTACGCCACCAGGACTCTGAAGCGTGCTGGAAAGATTGTGGCTGACCCCTCCCACCCCAGACACAAACTCTTTGAGCCCCTCCCCTCTGGCAGGAGGCTGAGGTCCATCAGGACCAAAACCTCACGCCACATGAACAGCTTTTTCCCCTTCGCCACTAGCCTTATTAACAAGGCCCGGAAACCACCCTGACTCCACCTGGCTCTTCATGCCACTGTTCTCTCTCTGCTGTAATGCTCTTTGCTCTTTATTTATTTTATTTCTATCTTTATTTTTAATTTAATACATACTGTGTACATATACTTATACTTCTATTGTTTATACCTATACTTCTATTGTTTATTACATTTAGAGAATGTGTGATGTGCACCAACAACACCAAAACAAATTCCTTGTATGTGTTAAAAAACGTACTTGGCAATAAAAACCCTTTCTGATTCTGATTCTAGCCTACATATTTAGTTATAGATCATATTTGCAGAAAGGTGAGGTCACAATTAGTCACATACAGTAAACAACAGTATGCATGCTCAAAGCAAAAGGGTTAAAAATAGAAAAAGTTCAACCATAAGCCAAAAAAATTTAAAAAAAGGCATGCAACCTGCAATATGATTGGCTGTTTGCCAATTACCTTAAGTCGAAACATGGAGATGAAACAGCTGGATGTGAGCCAGCCGCGGGATCACGTTAGGAACCAAAGCTCAGGTCAAACTAAGCCCATTTACCGTGGAGTGGTTCTCCAGGGCTAACCGCTAACGTTAGCTTGCTGGAGAAGCTTCCAGACAGTATTATTATCGGACAGGATGTCGGCGGCATCTTTTCTGAGAGGATACAAAGACGGAAGAAGCAGCACAACGAGTTAAAAAAACTAAACCAAAGCTACACAAACAGACACACAGCCGAGGACCCGAGCAGGAAGATGGGAGTCCCTTTGAACTCGGTTGAGAGAGTAAAACAGAGAAAGGGAAGAAAGTGAAGTCAAGCTGAACTGCATGTGTCCCCAGAGAGGCTACAGAAACCGCAAAAGACCAATCTAAATATAACCTATGGGTCTAATAATAAATTACAACAAAATTAAATTTAAAAAGCCATATATACCAAGCTTGGTTGGGTGGTAAAGCTATTATTATTATTATTATTATTATTATTATTATTATTATTATTATTATTATTATAATAATATATTAGCAGAGAGATGACTGAGTGTATGAAGGAGTGTTTATATCTGTTGAAAATGTTCATCCGCATAAGCGTTGCCCTGTCCAATATGGCGGCGATGTTTAGAATACTGCCGATGCAGAGTACAATGTGTACACATGCATTGGTTTATCTTTGAGTGACATCAACTGTAACATTGTTTAGTGAGGAACTATTAAAGTACACGCGTGCAGGATGACACGGCAGTAATTTAGAACAAGTTTCCTGTTGTGAATGCGTGATAACGTGTTATTTGGACCCTCAATTGCGACCCTGCTTTCCTATCTGTGTGAACAAACAACGGGACAATCCTTCCGCCCGTGCGGACTCCTTTTTGTATCTTACTAAACGCTACTAAAAGTTATATTTAATATGGCGTAGTAAGTTTCTAAATGAAGGTAGCTATTGTTAAAGCAGCTGTTTTCTCACCGTTTTCTCCGTGTGCTCGTGTGCACAGACTCTCCGGCATCAGAAGAATAACAAATCTGTTTTAAAGTTCCATATCTCCGTTTGTTCGGGTTTGACGGCGGTTATTCGATGGTGTACCGGTCCACAGACCCGCAAACGGACCCGGGTTCAACTCCTATTTATGTGCAATCTGTGCTGCCGCTGGATCGACCGACTCTCTCTCGGAACCATGAAGTTAAAACAGTGGAACTGTCTTCCGGTAGAGGCTTTTCACAATAAAACTAAGGCTACGTTCACACCGCAAGTCTGAATGCTTAATTCAGAGTTTTTTTTGCTCAGATCGGATTTTTTGTTTGGCTGTTGACATAACCTTTTAAAATGTGTCCTAAATCAGATTCCAGCGTGAACTGTTTGCGGTTTCGAACGACCCGCATGCACAAAAGACCAATAACTGACATCAGACGCTGTTGCACTAAAGTTAGCGAGGTTATGGAGGAAGTCAGCATTTTCACTTTTATTTCAAAACGTTTGTGTAATGGCAGCTGTAACGTGAATGAGCAGGTGCTGAGGAGGAGAAGAATGAAGAGAAAGAGAGACAAATTGGCTATTTTGGCCTTTTGCAGAGTTATGGCTGCAAATTCACTACAGAGGTCTGTGTGGATGCAGAGACCAAGCCAGGAGCAATGGGACTGCGTTAGCTTCACAGAGACTCATAATTGTTACAAAAGGCCGATGTAGATTGAGAAAAGTCACAGCAAATCCACTGATTCAGGACCACATATGGACCAAGGGTGGGAATCACCAGAGGTCTCACGATACAATTATCATCACGATACTTATGTCACGATACAATATTACTGCGATTTTAAAGATATTGCAATATTCTGCGATATATTGCAATTTATTAACTTTTTTTCCAACTTCAAATTATTTCCCCAAAAGAAAACTTTGTCAACATCGGTTTTATCAAAAATTATACAATTCTCTGTTTGTTCATCTCACTTCAATGTTATTGCAGCAAAATAGGATTATCAAGCAGACAGACTTACCAACACATATGTCATAAAAGATCAATACTTGGCATCTGTGTATCGATACAGTATTGCCACGGAAAATATTGCGATACTATGCTGTATCAATTTTTTCCCCCACCCCTAATATGAGTTTTGAGTGCTCACATTATTTCTGAAGAAGTCTGACCTGGCTCTGTAGCAGATGTTTTTATAAAAATAGGCTAACGATTGTGTCATAACCACACGACTTACTGTCACACAGTAGAGGAATTACCGTATAGTACAGGAGAAGCTCACAGGCAGTTTGGACTTCCATTATCTGTTTAGGTTTAATTACTAATGTTAACTAGCATGTTAGTGATCAGTAATTACTAATGTTAACTAGCATGTTAGTGATCAGTAATTACTAATGTTAACTAGCATGTTAGTGATCAGTAATTACTAATGTTAACTAGCATGTTAGTGATCAGTAATTACTAATGTTAACTAGCATGTTAGTGATCAATAATTAGCCTGTGTCTATGTTATCTCCTTACATATACCTACACTCTCCGTCTCTGTAAGATTGGGAATGATTGAGATTTCTCTCGGCACAGCTACCAGAAGACTTCACACTTTCAGACACGTTGCTCACGTCACATCTACGTCTTTTTACGTGTATTGGCATCGGCCGATAGTGTTTTCCCGGCATTATTTACAGACAGGCGTCCACAGGCAGCTCTGTGTTGCTGTGAGCCTGGCAGGCTTCCAGCACCATGGCAGTCCTAAATTACAAATCAAGCACTTTATTTCACCGGCTACTTTTCAGCTTTATTGTTTTCTTAAATTATTTAAATGTGTTGACAGAGGACATTTTGTGATGACCTGATTATATCTGTCTTATAATATGTCAGCAAGCAATGCACCATCAAGGCTGTGTTATAGATGTTGATGAAAGCCTTTTGCCCTTGCACAGTTAACCATATACAGTGCACCCATCCATATGATGCACACTGCACGGTTAACCATATGCAGTGCACCCATCCATATGATGCACATTGCACACATCATTTTGGTGATATGAATGTAAGATGATTGCAGAAGTGACACTGATCTGTGTTTTTGTTTATTTTTAAAGAAATGGCAGAGCAGATTCTGAAAACAAATCCAGTGTTAACGGGGTTTACATTTTTATGATGTAAATTGAGGGAGCAAAAGCAGTATCGGCTCCATATATCGGCTCAAGAAAATCGGCAGCCCGGCCGTATCGGTCATCGGCTAAGGCTGATGGTGATGAGCGATGTGACAGTTACCGAGGCGTCGTATCGCTTTTACGTCAAAAACCAACTCCCTTCATGCCTTCCACTCGATAACCCCGCGTCTACTATGCCCTCTTCTGCCGTACAGCAACACCAGTTACCGTCAGTGGAGCGGATGTTTCGGTCTATATTAAAAGGAGTTATTTCAGACACTTCCCTGTTTGTTAGTTTATTAGAGAGACACACACGCCCGTACTAAAGGGCCCTCGCCCGGGTCAGGTGACCCAGAGACGAGGCAAGAGGCTTCGATTACCACCCTAGATGTCCCCCGTTCACAGGCTCTTGTCCCCCTGTGTATGAAAAACACTGCCCGAGGGGATCTTTACAACCAAATGATTTCTCTTAAGTACTCACGGTTTAAGTCCACTCCTCCCAGGATCACCGAAGGTCCCTTCCTTCCAAAGGACGCCCGCTAGCCTTCTTTGGTCGCCGCGCCGAGAGAGGCCAAGGGCTCGCGGCTCTGAGGAAACGCACTCCGCTGGGAGATAACAGGAGGTCTGACTGATAAAGATCGGTCCCCGCCGGGCCACAACTCGCCGTGGGCGGTTAAAGAGGAGTCTGAGCTGTCCCCCGTGGGGGTGTCCCCCGCTTAACGGCAGAGGTGGAGGAAAAAAGAGAAAGTGTTCCAAAAAGGGCACAAAAGATTCCCGGGTTTTTTGGTTCCCTAGCTCGACACGAGCTCAGGTATTTTTTTATTTTCTACGAAGCAGAGAAAACAAAAAACAAATAAGCTAAGTTGAATAAAAATGAAAATGCCCCAAACCTAGTAGATGAGGTGAGTAATTCCTCTAAATGCTCAGGTACTCTAACCCTTGCGTCCGAAGCACAAGGTGCCCTAACAAAAAAATTCCTGCCGGCAAAACTCCCCTATTTATGTAAATGTTTTTGGTTCACTTCCCCAGACACAGCAAGGCTTGTTTCACCAATCTTTATTCCCTTGTAGTGTAACATAAACTAATGCAAATACGAGTCAGAAGGCACGTACAGGAAGTTTCACATATGAACTATGTGTTACACAAGCTACATGATCAGTGACCTTCGCCTGAACTTCTCCTTTTTTTTCCTACTCTCTTTCATTTGAAAGCAGACCGTCAAAACCATGATCCATTTATTGTACGATGACTAATACTTTTACAGCATTAGTCATCGGCACTAAAAAATCCATATTGGTCGATCCCTAGCTTTTGTTTAAAAAAGGTTGTTTAGTGAATCTATCACTTCCAGCGCTGAATTGTTCCTCTTTATATAGACTTTTCTTTTTTTTCTACCAAAAATGTTTTGCGCTGGTCAAGGGGTACTTGGCTTAAAAACGCAATGCAAAGGGGGAACAATAATGAAAAAAGTTTAAGAAACACTTTTTGGGGGTTGTTAGAATTGAAAAATGTGTTTACGTCACACAAGAGCAGCCATTTTCCCCTGTTGCCATGGGAACGTTATGAAGTGACGTGAACATCATCAAAAAGCAGGGTGTTGGGGGAATCACTTTCCCACAATTTTTGCAAGTTCCCACAATTTCATCGCATTGCATAAATATCCCGCATATTCCATCGCATTTTTTAAGAAAACGTGCCGCATAATCAAGGACTTTTGCCCGCAACAATCACAAAAAAACTCTGCATTTTTCTGGAAGGACTGTAAACCACTAAGAAGGCTCGACACAACATGGAACTTTGCTCCAATTATCACCAGGAGCTCTACACCTTAACTACACCGTTGACTACGGGATCTACTAAATCTGTGGCTACTTGTTTTGATATCAACTCTTTTTAGTAAACTCTGGGTACACAAACAATGTTCTCAATGCTTTCGTTAAGGTGTAGAGCCCCTGGTGATACTTGGACCAAAGTCTCATGTTGTGTCGAGCCTTCTTAGTGTTTCAAAAATAGTTATTTTGAGGCTATCATAGCAGTGCCCCTAGCACTCCCATTCAAAAGGCCATTTGACCAAAAAAATAGAATACGGGAAATCTTAAAAGTGACGCTTCTGTCCTAAATATGCTTTTAAACAAAAGTTTGACTCTGGTACATTCACAAAAAGACCAGAGGTTGCATTTTGGCAAAAGTTATGTTTTAATACAAAATTGCTGTTTGCAGTTATTAAGGAAGTGGCTGTACTCTGGGTGTACTCTGATGAACAGAAGGTGCATTGTGTATCAGATACATAAGCAGAAAAACAGGAAAAACTGTTAATTTTAAGAGACTAGAAGAGGAAGTTGCACTACACAAAGGCCCTGACTTTGGCATGTGTGTGTGTGTCTGTGAAGATAACAGTTTCTGTCTAGAAATTAGAGGACACCCAGTGCTTGAAGTGGAAAAACAGGTCCCGGTAGACATTTGAGATTTCTACAGCAAAAAACAAAACTTGGAGATATTGCTGGTTATTTATTAACAACATAAATGTATGTATTTATTTAAACAAGATGTGTGTCTGTCTGTCTGTCTGTCTGTCTGTCTTGTCTTGACAGCTTTAAATGTACGGTATACTAGCTGTATCCGAGGTGGTGCGCGCCATCGTCCGGATTTATGGTGCGCGAGCAGAAGTCGTGTTCACCGGGTTAAGATGAGTTCTTTTATGGTGAATGAAAGGCTCGATCCCACCAAGTAGCTCATCCCAGACTCATCTCATAATGCCATTTGGGCGTGTTATCAAGACGCATAATCGCCTTTAAGCGTGTTTATGAACGCCGTTCGGCCTCCATTGACCTACATTACGTGTGAATTATCGCCGTGGTTAGTAGTATGAAAGGACGGAAGTCCGCGGACGGGTAAAGCACAGGACTCTCACCCGATAGACGCCACGTGGCGACGGCACGTGGTGTGTACGTTTACATCCACTGTATGTAGCGTAGACATACACGTGGATAGCTGAAAATGTGAACAGATAACACGCCATTTGGCTTTAGGAAAGTGGTGTGTATGTTTACGCAAAGTCATGATGTCATGTTGCTCATCCAATCAAATCGAAGCATTGACGTCAACGCTGCTGCCAGTTCTGCCGGTGTTTACCTTTTTCTTCTTCTTCTAGTCCATAGAAAGAGCAACGTTGGTAGCCTTTGCTCATTATCGCCCCCTCTGTTCAGGAGAAGACTGCAGCTGGTGTCGCGACCACCAGCGCAGCTATAAATAGTTACGGCGATTAAATGACGTCACATATGCGTGCGCAAGCTGGGGAACGGTTACTGTAGAACACGCTTTAGTCCCCTCTGTCTGGCCAGCAAGTAACAGGATGCTGCTACAAGTTTGTTCTCTTTAAAGGTCCCATGGCAATGGGAATTTGGCCCACCCATGAGAGATCATGGCTTTCAAACGAACAAAGTGGCAGTTTGTTAAGGCCACATAAGGCCATATAAATGTGAGTGTTTTTGCCAAGTAGCTGCCCCTTTTTGGGTGCCTTTTGAGCCCCTTTTGGGTCCCTTTTGGGTCCCTTGGACAACTAAGGCCTATATAAAAGAGACTTCAGATACAGTATTAGAGGACCACTAAGGTCTATATAAAAGAGACTTCAGATACAGTATTAGGGGACCACTAAGGTCTATATAAAAGAGACTTCAGATACAGTATTAGGGGACCACTAAGGTCTATATAAAAGAGACTTCAGATACAGTATTAGGGGACCACTAAGGTCTATATAAAAGAGACCTCAGATACAGTATTAGGGGACCACTAAGGTCTATATAAAAGAGACTTCAGATACAGTATTAGGGGACCACTAAGGTCTATATAAAAGAGACTTCAGATACAGTATTAGGGGACCACTAAGGTCTATATAAAAGAGACTTCAGATACAGTATTAGGGGACCACTAAGGTCTATATAAAAGAGACTTCAGATACAGTATTAGGGGACCACTAAGGTCTATATAAAAGATACTTCAGATACAGTATTAGGGGACCACTAAGGTCTATATAAAAGAGACTTCAGATACAGTATTAGGGGACCACTAAGGTCTATATAAAAGAGACTTCAGATACAGTATTAGGGGACCACTAAGGTCTATATAAAAGAGACTTCAGATACAGTATTAGGGGACAACTAAGGTCTATATAAAAGATACTTCAGATACAGTATTAGGGGACCACTAAGGTCTATATAAAAGAGACTTCAGATACAGTATTAGAGGACCACTAAGGTCTATATAAAAGATACTTCAGATACAGTATTAGGGACCACTAAGGTCTATATAAAAGAGACTTCAGATACAGTATTAGGGACCACTAAGGTCTATATAAAAGAGACTTCAGATACAGTATTAGGGGACCACTAAGGTCTACATAAAAGAGACTTCTGATACAGTATTAGGGGACCACTAAGGTCTATATAAGAGAGACTTTTATAGAGAAGGCTTTAATAAAAAAAAATCCCGGCTCTCCTGGGTGTAAGTCCTGTTTTACCCATCCTCCCTCCTTACACAGACCTACGTCCCTTTATGCTACTCGCTACTGCAAAAATTCACTCGTAATGTAGGTCAATGGCGGGCGAATAGCGTTGATAAACAAGCTAAAAAGCGATTTTTCATCTTGATAACACGCAAAAATGGCATACGCATTGACATACACCGCTTCATGACATCAGCCAAAAAAACAGAAACTTGAGAACAAAGGTAATCCAGGGAGCACAGAACTTGACTAATGCTACGCTTCCACATGGCCGGTTACTTTCATAAACGGACATTTCAACCTCTCCGTTTTTCAAAAATAACATTTTCAGAAAAAGTGTCCGTTTACACGTACCCGTGTATATGTATATGCTGTCAATGCAGCTAAGAGCACGCCAGAGCTGTAGGTGTCGGTGTAACGAGAAGCTCGAGCCTACGTTAGCCAATCAGAATCCACTCCCCTATTTATGTAAATTTTTTTGGTTCACTTCCCCAGACACAGCAAGGCTTGTTTCACCAATCTTCATGCCCTTGTAGTGTAACATAAACTAATGCAAATACGAGTCAGAAGGCACGTACAGGAAGTTTCACATATGAACTATGTGTTACACAAGCTACATGATCAGTGACCTTCGCCTGAACTTCTCCTTTTTTTTTCCTACTCTCTTTCATTTGAAAGCAGACCGTCAAAACCATGATCCATTTATAGTACAATGACTAATACTTTTATATCATTAGTCATCGGCACTAAAAAATCCATATTGGTCGATCCCTAGCTTTTGTTTAAAAAAGGTTGTTTAGTGAATCTATCACTTCCAGCGCTGAATTGTTCCTCTTTATATAGACTTTTCTTTTTTTCTACCAAAAATGTTTTGCGCTGGTCAAGGGGTACTTGGCTTAAAAACGCAACATGTCAACACGACATGTCTCTCTCTGTTCTTCTGGGCCACAAGGAAGCCATCTGGTCTTGGGAAATGATACGAATTATTAAATGGAAGATGCAGCATTTGCTCAACAAAGATAATTAAAACTTAACCAAAAGGAGGATTCCTTTCCCAGATGAACAGGGAGAGGCAACAATGGTCAGTGTTTTGCAAGCGCGTGATTTGTGACACAGAGTCTGAAGATGAGCTGGCTCTCAGGAAACTCCTTAGTTTGTAAGAGATTAAAAACATACAGGTGTTCAGATCCAACAATAGCCACTTGTCTCTGTTGAGCTGAGACTGAGAGAGCTCAGGGTCATGTTTTCATGCAGTGTGTTACATATCGTTAGCCGGCTGGAGCCAGAAGATCTGGACTATATCCAGCTGATAACAGCACCACGGATGGAGCAGAGAGAGTGGATAAAAAGTGAAAGTTCTGGGTTAGCTGGCATCAGGTGCTGGGGGAATACCTGTCTGTTTGCTAGGTTTTAGCAATAGGCTGTTTTGTCTTGAAGTAATCTGATCCTTGTGCACAAGTTTATTGTATTTTGCAATATCATTCACTAAAGCTTGTTATTAACTTTAACTGGACGAATCCTGAGTTTTATTTGAGTCTATTTCTCTGATCTACCAGTAAGCGAACACTATTCAGTGACCATAGAATTGGAGTCAGATCAAGCTTTCTAGGGCCAGACCGGTCATCTGTCACATTTTAGAATAAAATCCTACACTATACACAACAGAGAACCAACCGAACTATACACAAGAGAAATGTACACCCCCATATATACCCAACCACAACAAATACAGATTAATACATTTTAAGCAGTAATACAGATTAATCAAAACTACGCAGATTTTCGCCCTTTTAATACTACTCGCTAAGGCGTAAATTCACACGCAATAGCAAGGTAATGTAAGTCAATGGAGGCCAAATGGCGTTGATAAACATGCTAAAAAGCGAGTATGCGTCTTGATAACATTGGAATTGGTGTGTCATATATTCACTATTGTGTTTGCTATTGTTACAACAGACACACATTAACAAATGTAAACACAGCATGTGGCACACCATTAAGGCTGAGTTATACTTCTGCGTAAAATCTACGCGCACATGACGTGCACCTCTCAAAAAATGCACGTCCCTCGGCCATGGCTTGGTAGCGTTTCACCCCCCCCAACTCGTTTCCTGGTTCTCCTTCTCCACAACCAACATGAGATCAAGGAGAGGGTTAACTTCTCCTGGTCCAGATCTCCCACCGTGGTCAGAAAGAACAGGGGAGACTCTTTGGTTCTCTCACTAGGACTCTAGAGTCACTACTTGCTCCGAAACTAATCACCATCAGTCTCTCACTTCTTCTTCCCTCTACCACACACTCCCCACACACACACACACACACACACATGCCGGATCAACGCACACACCAGCGCACAAGTTCAAACATCAGGCCACTTACGTAGGCTACGGAGAAAGCTCTGCGTGGAGCCTCCACAGAGCCATAAAACAACCTTTACCCTGTCGCTCTCTTGCCTCATGAAAAAGCCAAAAGCCCACAGGCCACAACGCATACAGGGAACTCAGCTGACGCAAACACACACTGACCAAGGCAGTACACTTCATCCATCTCCAATTACAAAACAGAGATAGTGTGCAGGGTAGATTTAGATTCTGAAGATTTATTGTCATTGTACAAAAATGAACAACGAAATTCTTAGCAGCAGTCCACCCAGTAAACATACATCTAAATCTTAAAAGACAAGAAATAAATAGTAAAACAATACAATCATAAAGTAGAAATATATATACACTAAAAGTACTAGTTATTGCATATGATCTGTATGTGAATGTGCGTGTTAGAGAAATGATGATACATACTTTCTCTCGTTATTTATTCAACAGTTTGCATAGAATAATATTAAATTAATTACTATTTTCTCTCTCTCTGTTAAACTAAACAGTTTGAACTCACAAGATAACATGGGAGCAGCTGTTTAGTCCTTGTCTGAAGCACGGTGTGTTCCTGAGGTCATACATGCCCTCCCTGACCAGATAAGGGAGCCGTCATCGACTCTGACAAGATAACAACTGACGACATCAACTCTGTATTATGATTTATTGCATTTCACTTGGAAATGTAGAGAGCTTTTCGTTAGGTCCCCTAATACTGTATCTGAAGTCTCTTTTATATAGACCTTAGTGGTCCCCTAATACTGTATCTGAAGTCTCTTTTATATAGACCTTAGTGGTCCCCTAATACTGTATCTGAAGTCTCTTTTATATAGACCTTAGTGGTCCCCTAATACTGTATCTGAAGTCTCTTTTATATAGACCTTAGTGGTCCCCTAATACTGTATCTGAAGTCTCTTTTATATAGACCTTAGTGGTCCCCTAATACTGTATCTGAAGTCTCTTTTATATAGACCTTAGTGGTCCCCTAATACTGTATCTGAAGTCTCTTTTATATAGACCTTAGTGGTCCCCTAATACACATGGTCTCTAACCAGTCACATGGTCTCTAAACAGTCACATGGTCTCTAACCAGTCACATGGTCTCTAACCAGTCACATGGTCTCTATTCGGTCACATGGTCTCTAAACAGTCACATGGTCTGTCGGGGGGATTAACTCATGTGATGCGTCATTAATCCAGGTGGATGATTTGTAGGCTATAAAGTGAACAAGGTGTACCTGGTCCACCAAACAATGGGCCCTCTTGACTGTCTTAATCCTGCACATATTTTGGTTACTGTAGTCCTATTTCCTATTTCATTATTTCATCCATGCGTGGCACAGCGGATCTGTGCGCACTGTCACCTGCCGTGGAGACGCTGGCCTCACTAACCTCTCCTCCTCTGAGTCTGGTCTCACTAACATCTCCTCCTCTGAGTCTGGTCTCACTAACATCTCCTCCTCTGAGTCTGGTCTCACTAACATCTCCTCCTCTGAGTCTGGTCCTCTGAGTCTGGTCTCAACATCTCCTCCTCTGAGTCTGGTCTCACTAACATCTCCTCCTCTGAGTCTGGTCTCACTAACCTCTCCTCCTCTGAGTCTGGTCTCACTAACCTCTCCTCCTCTGAGTCTGGTCTCACTAACCTCTCCTCCTCTGAGTCTGGTCTCACTAACCTCTCCTCCTCTGAGTCTGGTCTCACTAACCTCTCCTCCTCTGAGTCTGGTCTCACTAACCTCTTCTCCTCTGAGTCAGGTCTCACTAACCTCTCCTCCTCTGAGTCTGGTCTCACTAACCTCTCCTCCTCTGAGTCTGGTCTCACTAACCTCTCCTCCTCTGAGTCTCTCTAACCTCTCCTCCTCTGAGTCTGGTCTCACTAACCTCTCCTCCTCTGAGTCTCACTAACCTCTCCTCCTCTGAGTCTGGTCTCACTAACCTCTTCTCCTCTGAGTCAGGTCTCACTAACCTCTCCTCCTCTGAGTCTGGTCTCACTAACCTCTCCTCCTCTGAGTCTGGTCTCACTAACCTCTCCTCCTCTGAGTCTCTCTAACCTCTCCTCCTCTGAGTCTGGTCTCACTAACCTCTCCTCCTCTGAGTCTCACTAACCTCTTCTCCTCTGAGTCAGGTCTCACTAACCTCTCCTCCTCTGAGTCTGGTCTCACTAACCTCTCCTCCTCTGAGTCTCTCTAACCTCTCCTCCTCTGAGTCTGGTCTCACTAACCTCTTCTCCTCTGAGTCAGGTCTCACTAACCTCTCCTCCTCTGAGTCTGGTCTCACTAACCTCTCCTCCTCTGAGTCTGGTCTCACTAACCTCTCCTCCTCTGAGTCTCTCTAACCTCTCCTCCTCTGAGTCTGGTCTCACTAACATCTCCTCCTCTGAGTCTGGTCTCACTAACCTCTCCTCCTCTGAGTCTCACTAACATCTCCTCCTCTGAGCCTGGTCTCACTAACCTATCCTCCTCTGAGTCTCACTAACATCTCCTCCTCTGAGTCTGGTCTCACTAACCTCTCCTCCTCTGAGTCAGGTCTCACTAACCTCTCCTCCTCTGAGTCAGGTCTCACTAACCTCTCCTCCTCTGAGTCTGGTCTCACTAACCTCTCCTCCTCTGAGTCAGGTCTCACTAACCTCTCCTCCTCTGAGTCTGGTCTCACTAACCTCTCCTCCTCTGAGTCAGGTCTCACTAACCTCCTCTGAGTCTGGTCTCACTAACCTCTCCTCCTCTGAGTCTGGTCTCACTAACCTCTCCTCCTCTGAGTCAGGTCTCACTAACCTCTCCTCCTCTGAGTCAGGTCTCACTAACCTCTCCTCCTCTGAGTCTGGTCTCACTAACCTCTCCTCCTCTGAGTCAGGTCTCACTAACCTCTCCTCCTCTGAGTCAGGTCTCCCTTGCACTGGACTCAGTTTCACTGAGCTACTAACACTTAATAAATAAAATAAATGGCATTACATAAGTGAGTTCAAACTGCTTATTATGCGTAATTTGGACTGACACTGAGATGCATGTTGTTCTGTAACTGGTGTGGCGCTGCCACTATTCTCTTGCTTTCCACTTCGACATTAAACTTTATTTTTTTATTATTCTGCCATGGTTCGGTGCATTCACCGCCCGGTCACCATTTGCCATCCTGGGTATTTTCTTTCATTGCTTATCCAAGATGACAAACCTCCAAACGGAAAAAATTTTCTCGCCTCCACCTCCGCAATCAGCACCTCAACCTCAGTCAGTGAAGTTTTTTTTTTTTTTTTTTTTTTTTCGTCTGCAGTGGGATAACCCGTTGTGATTGGACAAAAAATGACGTCGGAGACGCATTTATAGTCATTTCCATATTAATTTATGGGAGGAGGCAAGGCGGGGTCAGTCACTCATTCATGTGCGCTCAATTTCAGGTGGATTGTGATGTACAAAGGAAAGGTGCTCAGGACCTGGCGTACGAGCGGTTTTATACATGTGAATATTTCTGTGCGTAGGTACTTTTCAAGTTTTGGCCGTACGCCATCTTCTGCTATGAAAGCTGAGCAGGCTCACATCCTTCTCGCAGATCGTTAGCTCAGGGGGGAGGGAGGGGGATGGGTGTTGAGGGAAAACTTTTGTGCGTGAGGGGTGTGATAATGGGTGCTCTTCAAAACCTGCAGTCAAGTCGTCAGCCAGTCTGGGATTTCTGCAGGGTTGGGGGATGGTCTCTTGTAATCCGTGATCTTTCACAGGCCTCTCCAAACTGATGCAGGGTCATTGACTGAGTTTTTGAGTTTCTTACTGTAGCTTCTTTTGGCTACCCTGATCTTCTTTGTCAGCTTGTTCCTGGCCTGCTTGTATAGGTCCCGGTCCCCACTCCTCTAGGCCTCCTCTTCGGCTTGACGCAGTTTCCTAAAATTAGGAGTGAACCAAGGTTTGCTGCAGAAGGTCTTGGTTTGCACGCGGTTGTCCTTGCAAAAACTGATGTAAGATGTTACAGTGTCAGTGAGGTCATTGAGGTCTGTAGCTTGCAGCTTCAAAAACGCTGCAGTCGGTGCAGTCAAAGCAAGCCTGCAGCTCCAGCTTTGATTCCCTTGTCCATTTCTTTACCATCTGTGCCACAGGTTTGGAAGTTTTTAGTTTTTGCTTGTAGGTTTGGATAAGATGAAGCAGGCAGTGGTCAGAGAGGCCTATAGCTTCCCTGGGAACGGCGCGATAGGCATTCTTTAAAACTGTGTAACAGTGGTCTAGTGTGTTTTTGTCCCTGGTGGGAATCTTGATGTGCTGTCTGTATTTAGGGAGTTCCTGAGTGAGTTTACAATAACAATAATGGCGAGAGAGTGATTTTTCTTTGTGTCTGTTATGTGGTTGGCTAGCTGTTGTGTGTCTGCTACGCAGGCTTGAGGTGGAATGTAAACACTGACCATAACAATAGAAGGGCTTACACTTCATAAAGAGAGATTTTGTCTCAAACTGCATACTTGCCCACATCAAACACTTAGTTTTAAGTATATAGTGTATATAACGCAAAAAGTCTGTGCACTGAAAGTACCAGGATGACCCCCTAAAAACGGTTAAAACGTTCAGTGTGGAACGATGGAGCCTACTCGCATTAAACGGGCGCCATTTTGACTACAAAGCAGAAAGGGGAGGGACCACTGACGTCGACTGGCAGCTGATTGGACGAATGCGTCACGTGGGTCTGGCTTCTCCCAGAGCATAATGGCGGCTCGTTCAGAATACGATCTGGTATTTTAAGAAAATAGTTCTACCGAAATGTGTTTCTGAATAAATTTTAAGTGAGAAATAGGCCGTGCAGATGCTGAATCTGTCTGATTGTTTGATCGACAAAGGTCAGTTTAATAGTTTTTCGTCAGTCTCTTGTTGGTACGTTGTCTTCCCTCGCTGTTATTCCCTGCGTCGCTTCTTCCAGATAGACTTTTGTTGGGTTAATTTTTCATCACAGAATGGACAAGAGTTCTCTTAACCCTCCTGGTGTCCTCGGGTCAAAAACTTTCTATATCAGAACTATGACAAAAGAACGTTGAAAAAAGTGACAAATATTGGAAAAAGCTACAAAAACACCGGGAAAAAATCAACAATTTTTTGTTTTTTATTTACGCTGAACAAAGTGATCAAAAAAATCGGAAAAACGGACAAAAAAAAACATCGCCAAAGGTGGAAAAACCTTGTGACAAAAAAATGTGAAACAAATACATCGAAAAAGCGACAAAACACTTGTTAAACAATAAAAAATAATTAAAAAAAATATGGAATGGAACTAATGTGAAATGAATTGGAATAAAATTGATTAAAAAAATCATCAAAAACATCGCCAAAGGTGACAAAGACTTGTTAAAAAAAGAGACAAAAAATTTGAAAGAAATACATCAGAAAAAGCGACACAAAATTTGACAAAAATAATAAAAAAAAATGCCACAAAATATGGAATGAAATGGAAATAATGTGACAAAAAAATTGGAATAAAATTGACAAAAAAACGTCGTAAAGTCTAGAAAAAGAACAACAAAATGTTGAAGTTTTGACCCAGAAAAACACAAAGTTGCGCCGGGGGACGGGGAGACAACACAAAGGTTAAAAGATGGTTTACTTGCAGCACGTAGACTCAGTTTACAGAACTCCAGCATACAGAAAATGTCTGAAGGTTGTTCTCAACAGTGTCTTTTTCAAGCAGTTGGGAGTCAAGTTAGTTATTTCTTTTCATGCAATCAGTAGCTTTTCTTCTTATCTCTGGTCATTCCCGGCATCTCCATATTATGCGCTCTGCCCTCAGGGACACAGCCTGGGCTCTTAGCGAGGTCACTCAGCTTTCAGGATCAACACACGAGAGACAGAAAGACTAAAACAATTACAGTGTTTTCACTCTGTTGTTATTACACACAGGCCTGAATTACACACACATGTTCAGTACCTCTACATGCACTAATGGAGAGATGTCAGAGTGAGGGGGTGGGGGTAGGGGGCTGCCCATGGAAAGGTGCCCCGAGCAGTTTGTGGTCACTAACCACAAAATGTGAGGGGTGTACTCACTTTTGTGAAATACTGTATGTTTAGAAATCAGAGAGACTAAATCTGTTCAGATTACTGATCATCTACAGTCTGTTGTGTATTAACATCAGCAACAGATCACATGTAGAGCATGTTAACAGCTACTCTGTCTTAATAACAACAACTCGACTCTACACACGATGTGATTGGCCTGACTGGAGTTTTGTTTTTCCATCTCGCAAGCAAACCGAGAGTTGCTAGACAGAGCCTAGCAGCTGCACATTACATTTGCTGCCACTAGGGTGGTCTAGATTTCTAGGCTATAGAGAAGAGTTGACCACATAGACAACATGTCTCCGGTTGCAGTGTTGAAGTTGGAGACATTTACATATTAGATGTTCAGTCGGCTCGGCAGACATTTGTTTAGAGGACGAGTTTACAGAATTATCTTAATGACAACATTAATCAAATAACGCTGAGTCGCTTCTCTACAGACACAGAAGTTCACTTTAAAATGTAAATGGAGTTGAAATACAAACTTAGATTTACACATCAACACCTAATTACTGGTTTAAGCCTTGTAAACAGCTTAGACCAGTGGTTCTCAAGCTTTATTCAATAATTTACCCCTTTGAACAGAGATTGTAAGCCATGTACTCCCTAAAGTCTCTATAAAGAGGAAGAAGACAGAGATGTCAGCGATAGATTTACTAAACTACAGCCTTGGACCTGGAAAATGTTTAGATAATGATGGAAAAAGGAGACAAAAACTTGGAAAAAGACGGTAGAAAGAAGGAAGGAAGGCAAGAATAAGACCGAAATAGTAATAAAAACTAGAAAAAAATACACAGTAGAAAGAAGGACGGAAACACTGGGGCGACAAAAGGGACAAAAAATTAAAATAGCGAAGAAAACTTTGGTACACGTACACCCTGCAGTCCTCCAGAGTACCCCTAGGGGGACATGTACACCCTGCAGTCCTCCAGAGTACCCCTAGGGGGACACGTAGACCCTAAAGTCCTCCAGAGTAACCCCAGGGGGACACGTAGACCCTAAAGTCCTCCAGAGTACCCCTAGGGGGACACGTAGACCCTAAAGTCCTCCAGAGTAACCCCAGGGGGACACGTAGACCCTAAAGTCCTCAAGAGTACCCCTAGGGGGACATGTACCCCCATTTAAAAAACACTGGTTCAAGCTACTCAAATCTTTCCTTGCAGATTTTGTTCCGGCCAGCATATTAATTTAGGTTTCTAAAACACTTTAGCATTCTAGTTTTTGTCGCTTTTGCCGACGCTTTTGGCAATTTTTTCTTTGATGAGTAAGTTACTTTTTTGGGGCTTTATGTCGACCAAAAAGGCGACAAAAATGGACAAAGAGGCGACAAAAATGTCCAAAAAAGGCAACAAAAATGGACAAAAAGAAGCGACAAAAAATAAAATATCAAAAGAACATGAACATTTTCCAAATGATTGCTGTGACCTTACTCAGCTGTGATTTATCACGGAGTCTGGTCAGAGTTGAGCCGGCTTTGCATCTGAAATGACTTTATATTTGCCTGGATCATTGGAAGCGTTTGCATCCAGACCCTCTTCATCGTTTAACCAAATGGCCGGTAATGAAGCGAGCGTGAAACGGCTTTATAAAGCTTCACGCATCAACAGCAACTCAAACTGAAGCTCCTCAGGTACGTCACACACCTTATTATAACTTTATCTGTCTGATGTTAGAACAATAATTCATATTTCTGTAAATGACAAAATTACAAATGATTTTAGTTCTGCAGATTATTCTCTCTATTAATGGACAAATTGTTTTGTGTTTTTCTAAGAGTCTGACAACATTATGGGATGTATCTCTACAGAGATAGACCTTTTAGTTAAAGAGTAAGATCTTTTAGTTTAACATGAAACAGCCCCGAAATCACCATCACCAAACTCCACCAGACTCCATGTAAATAATCAGGACTTTTAGCGTGTATAGAGCCAGCATATCTCCACCAGACTCCATGTAAATAATCAGGACTTTTAGCGTGTATAGAGCCAGCATATCTCCACCAGACTCCATGTAAATAATCAGGACTTTTAGTGTGTATAGAGCCAGCATATCTCCACCAGACTCCATGTAAATAATCAGGACTTTTTGACTTTTCGGTTTTATTTAGTTTATTGTTTGCTATTTATACTGTCTTATACTGAGAGCTGCTAACTGGTGTTTGGTTGTTGTGAAACTCTGTTTACAAGCCAGCATATCTCCACCAGACTCCATGTAAATAATCAGGACTTTTTGTGTGTATAGAGCCAGCATATTTCCACCAGACTCCATGTAAATAATCAGGACTTTTAGCGTGTATAGAGCCAGCATATCTCCACCAGACTCCATGTAAATAATCAGGACTTTTTTTGTGTATAGAGCCAGCATATCTCCACCAGACTCCATGTAAATAATCAGGACTTTTTTTGTGTATAGAGCCAGCATATCTCCACCAGACTCCATGTAAATAATCAGGACTTTTAGCGTGTATAGAGCCAGCATATCTCCACATGTAAATGGGTGAATTAAGGGTTTATTTCAACCAAACCAGAGTGGTGATTGTTGGAACAGTGGAAAGATGAACCAAGACGGCTTTTGGTAGTTTTATTTAGTTTCTGTCCTCTTTGAATGAAGTGTGTTTTACGATGATAAAAGTCCTGATTATTTACATGGAGTCTGGTGTAGTTTGGTGATGGTGATTTTGGGGCTGTTTCATGTTAAACTAAAAGGATCTTACTCTTTAACTAAAAGGTCTATCTCTGTAGGGATCCATCCCATAATGTTGTCACACACTTAGAATAATAATCTGAGTCTGTCAGCGGCAGAAACCAGGTTAAAAATACTGACTATTTGTTTTATTGGGATTATTGATGCTCATGTTTTCTGTTCACAGAGCTGCAGCCATGAAGAGAAGAGGACTGATGTACATGCTGCTGTCAGGTCTCTAAACTCTGTATTCTGATTCAAAAACTAACTTTATTTGTAATATAGTAAAACTACACAAACAGGACATTAACATGGAGCTTCTGAGATGCTTTTCAAAGATTGTCTCATGGAGTGGCGTATGTATGACACGCCAATTCGTATGCCATTATTGGCGTGTCATCAAGACGCATAGGCTACTCACTTTTTACAAAATTAACGTGGATGGTTCCCCACAACAAGTTAAATAAATGATCAGTTCACTGCTTTCATTGAATTTGGGCGTTTTATGCAATTTTATAGCATTTGAAGAAAAAAAAACGACCAAACAATGTTGGAAAAAATTCGACAAAAACTTTGGAAATGGTGACAAAACAAATTTGGGAAAAGCTTCAAAAGTGTCAAAAAAGATGACCAAAAAAAAGGTTTGTGTGTGTGTGAGACTGTGTGTGTGTGTGTATGTGACTGTGTGTGTACGTGACTGTGTGTGTACTGTATCTGTGTGTGTGAGACTGACTGTGTGTGTGTGAGACTGTGTGTGTGTATGTGACTGTGTGTGTATGTACTGTATGTGTGTGTGTGAGACTGACTGTGTGTGTGTGTGTGTGTGAGAGACAGTGTGTGTGTTTGTGTGTGTATATGTGTGTGTGAGAGTGTGTGTGTGTATGTGTGTGATGTTACTTAACTAACATTTTAAATGCAGGACTTTTACAGTAGTTTACAGAGTATATTTAACGTGTGTTCCCGTGTTGGTCCTGACTGTCTCCGGTCTCTCGTCTACCAGGCTGCGTGCTGGTCTGTCGCCTCCAGCCCGACGGATTTGTCCGACGTTTCCATGCCGTTGCCGAGAAGAAGAACTGGGCCGACGCTCAGAGCTATTGCAGGGAGAAGTTCACGGACCTGGCCGGCATCGGGGACCCGAGCCAAAACGCCGCGGCCTGGCAGGCAGCCGGGAAAGGAGAGTTCTGGATCGGGCTCTTCAAGAGCGACTGGAAATGGTCTCAGCAGGAGGACTTGGACCCTTCCTTGGTGACCATGTTCAGCCGCTGGTTCCTGGGTGAACCGAAACTGAACTGTGCGATTGTCTCTTCAGTCGGGATCTGGTCTACCCAAGACTGCAGCACTCCGTCTTACCTCATGTGTTACAGCGGTGAGTCTGAATTGTCTGCAGAAGTTTACAGCGCTCGTATTCTGCTCATTTTCAGCTTCATAATTGTATTTAGAGGTTATATCAGACTAGGTTTACAAGGTTTAATTTTCAAAAAACACCATATTTTTGTTGTACTGCACATTGCTGCAGCTCCTCTTTTCACCCTGTGTTCAGGTCTCTGTTTTAGCTACAGAGTGAGACCTCTCACTGCTGTAACGTCTTTGTTGGGAGTCGCACATGCTCAGTAGCTAGGTAAGACTACATGCTCAGTAGCTAGGTAAGGATTACATGAGCTAGCTAGCTGTTTCTCCAACTTCAGTCTTAGCCGGGAGACTTCTAAACGAGGGCCCACTTCCAACTTTGCGTGGAATACCCGCAGAACAGGGACATGGAAGTAGTTCTTTTGGAGATTAGGGTGAACTAGTGTTTGTTGTAGCAGTGTTTTGCCATTGAGAACGAGCTAGCATGCTTAGGGTTAGCCCCCTAGCCCCCTTGTCTCGGCCGATGACATAGAAAGCCGTGCAGATGTTGACCAGCTCACCAGGAGACTGAAGGCAAGACACATTCAGAAACATGATCTCACTCAGAACACCATGGATGGTTTTTTCCCAAGTTTGTATGTCTGAGGAAGCACCAGAGACACAAAATAACATACAAACAGCATAGTATGCCTTTTAAAGTGTCTGCAGAAGTTGTCAAAGTCGTTCTAAATGATTTTCTTGTTATGAATAATCCCGCTGGTTTGTGTCCTTGGTTCTCTATCAGCTGACTCTAACCGTCACATCTTGGTGTCGCAGAAGATGAGTTGGTCTGATGCTCAGACTTACTGCCGCTCCAAATACACCGACCTGAGCACCGTCCGCAGTCTGGAGGACAACAAGGACATCGCCAGTCTGCTGCAGAGCCTCATCAGCCTCAAAGGTAGGGTGAGGGAGGCGCCTGTCCCAGATCCTACAGGGGAGGGGGGCCTGTCTAGGGTGACCAGATGAGAATGGGTAAAATTCGGGACCAATCACTGCTTCTCGTGGCTGCCTGCACTTAACATGAATTTCAAAACTCTGCACCAAAATTATTTATGATTTTTATTCAGAAACTCAACTGTCTGTCTTGTAAACCCGAAAATACAAATAAAAAATCATTAAAATCATGAACTCAAGTGATGCTGGCTGCAGGACAACTCAATTAAAAACCACCATGAACAGTTTTTAATGTTTAACTACTCGAGAGTCTGCTCTTGAGACTTTGCTCTAATTTTTGGGGCAATTAGGGCAGGATTCGGGACAACTGCTTGGATTTCGGGACTGTCCCAAATTTCTCAGGACTACTATTTTCCTGATTACTATTATCCTTCCAATAAGATATCACGGTGCGTCACCTCCTCAATATTATTATGTGGGGTTTGATCATGGACCACAAAACATGCAAGACTTAATCCATCTTCCAAAACCATCAATGTAGCGTTACTCGGCCAGGCATGCAAAACAAATACTTATTTACGGACTTCAATATTAAACGGAAAATAATCTCAACTTGAAAAAGCACAACGTGGGCTCAACATAATGCTTTCAGGCCGGAGAGTGGAGTTCACTTCTTGGTGAAAACTAAATCATTTCACCCAGGAAACGCATTTCCACACCACCATCTTTTTCCTAAACATAACAAATTGTTTTGGTGCCTAAACCTCTGTTATATTTTACTATTGAAAGGTTTTATTTAGTTTATTGTTTGCTATTTATACTGTCTTATACTGAGAGCTGCTAACTGGTGTTTGGTTGTTGTGAAACTCTGTTTACATGCACACTAATATTCCACTATTATTCCAAATATGACAATATATTCCGAATATGAAACATGCCTTCTTTACACATGTATACAGCGCATTCAAAATCTGTGTCTCAGTCAGGGTTTTTTTACTGCCGTTTGTGACAGTTTGCGGCTTGCGGCTAATTGACCGCAGCTGGAAAACTTTGGAAAAAATCCTGTTTTACACGGCTGCACGTAAACAGGAATGGCAGTAGCTCAGTCAGTAGTGAGTTGGGTTGGGAACCATAGGGGTTGCTGGTTCAAGTCCCCATACAGTACAGGCCAAAAGTTTGGACACACCTTCTCATTCAATGCATTTCCTTTATTTGCTTCGTAGATTCTCACTGAAGGCATCAAAACTACTGTATGAATGAACACATATGGAATTATGTACTTAACAAAAAAGTGTGAAATAACTGAAAACATGTCTTATATTTTAGATTCTTTAAAGTAGCCACCCTTTGCTTTTTTTGATAACTCTGCAAACCCTTGGTGTTCTCTCAATGAGCTTCATGAGGTAGTCACCTGAAATGGTTTTACCTTCACAGGTGTGCTTTGTCAGGGTTAATTAGTGGAATTATTTCCCTTATTAATAAAAAAGCAAAGGGTGGCTACTTTGAAGAATCTAAAATATAAGACATGTTTTCAGTTATTTCACACTTTTTTGTTAAGTACATAATTCCATGTGTGTTCATTCATAGTTTTGATGCCTTCAGTGAGAATCTACAATGTAAATAGTCATGAAAATAAAAAGGAAACTCATTGAATGAGAAGGTGTGTCCAAACTTTTGGCCTGTAATGTACATGCATGGTGCATGGTGGTGGACTCCTAGCTGGAGAGGTGCTACCAGTTCACCTCCTGGGCACCGCCAAGGTGCTGTGGTGCCTTTCCATGGGCAGCTCCCCTACTCTGACATCTCTCCATTATTGTATTTATAAGTACTGAGCATGTGTGTGTAATTTCTGTATGTAATGTGTGTAATAACAACAGAGTGAAAACATTGTAATTTCCCCTTGTGGGATTAATTAAGCTAAAGACCCAGATATCCTGTTTTCCAGATCTAGTTCCTGCCGCCTGGATCGGTTTGCACAGAAACTTCTGGATGTGGTCGGACGCGAGCAACGCCTCCTACAGTAGCTGGGCGGATAAGCAGCCGGACATGGGGGGGAGTAAAGACTGTGTGAAGATGAAGATAGACGACCACACGGCCGACTGGAGCACTGAATCCTGCAGCAATGCGATGTTCTTCATCTGTTACTCAGGTGAGTCCGGCTCCTAGTTTCTGTTTCTGCAGAAAGGCTGGGTTAAAACAATCGATTCTCGCAATTAATTCTGTGTTTGAGTGATCAATCTGCACACGCATAATTACACAGCATTATTTAAACAATTAAAACATTTAAAACTTAAATGTACAATATGTAATTTCAACACATTCTCACTCTCCCGTCGTGTTAAATATGGATGCTTGGTCATGTGCGTTTGGCATTTGTTATTCACGCTAAAAGTCTCCTTTAGCGTCTGGAGTTTTGGCATCACTATCTCTCTTCATACTACTCTCTACTGCTGTCTCTCTACATACTACTCTCTACTGTAGTCTCTCTACATACTACTCTCTACTGCTGTCTCTCTACATACTACTCTCTACTGTAGTCTCTCTACATACTACTCTCTACTGTTGTCTCTCTTCATACTACTCTCTACTGTTGTCTCTCTTCATACTACTCTCTACTGCTGTCTCTCTTCATACTACTCTCTACTGTTGTCTCTCTTCATACTACTCTCTACTGTCTCTCTACATACTACTCCTTCATACTACTCTCTACTGCTGTCTCTCTACATACTACTCTGTACATACTACTCTCTCTGTTGTCTCTCTTCATACTACTCTCTCTGCTGTCTCTACATACTACTCTCTGTGCTGTCTCTCTACATACTACTCTCTACTGCTGTCTCTCTACATACTACTCTCTACTGTTGTCTCTCTACATACTACTCTCTACTGTTGTCTCTACATACTACTCTCTACTGCTGTCTCTCTACATACTACTCTCTACTGTTGTCTCTCTACATACTACTCTCTCTGCTGTCTCTCATACTACTACTCTCTACTGTTGTCTCTCTACATACTACTCTCTACTGCTGTCTCTCTACATACTACTCTCTACTGCTGTCTCTCTACATACTACTCTCTACTGTTGTCTCTCTACATACTACTCTCTACTGTTGTCTCTCTACATACTACTCTCTACTGTTGTCTCTCTACATACTACTCTCTACTGCTGTCTCTCTACATAC
Source organism: Perca flavescens (assembly GCF_004354835.1). Classification (NCBI taxonomy): domain Eukaryota; kingdom Metazoa; phylum Chordata; class Actinopteri; order Perciformes; family Percidae; genus Perca; species Perca flavescens. The sequence continues at coordinate 2,703,636 of NC_041336.1, forward strand.
TACTCTCTCTGCTGTCTTTCTACATCTCTCTACTGCTGTCTCTCACATACTACTCTCTACTGTTGTCTCTCTACATACTACTCTCTACTGTTGTCTCTCTACATACTACTCTCTACTGTTGTCTCTCTACTGTCTCTCTACATACTACTCTCTACTGCTGTCTCTCTACATACTACTCTCTACTGTTGTCTCTCTCTACTCTCTACTGTTGTCTCTCTACATACTACTCTCTACTGCTGTCTCTCTACATACTACTCTCTACTGCTGTCTCTCTACTACTACTACTCTCTACTGTTGTCTCTCTACATACTACTCTCTACTGCTGTCTCTCTACATACTACTCTCTACTGCTGTCTCTCTACATACTACTCTCTGCTGCTGTCTCTACATACTACTCTCTACTGTTGTCTCTCTACATACTACTCTCTGCTGTGTCTCTCTACTACTCTCTACTGTTGTCTCTCTACTCTCTACTGTTGTCTCTCTACATCTACTCTCTACTGTTGTCTCTACATACTACTCTCTACTACTGTCTCTCTCTACTACTCTCTACTGCTGTCTCTCTACATACTACTACTCTCTACTACTCTCTACTGCTGTCTCTCTACATACTACTCTCTACTGTGTCTCTCTACATACTACTCTCTACTGTTGTCTCTCTACATACTACTCTCTACTGTTGTCTCTCTACATACTCTCCTCTACTGTTGTCTCTCTACATACTACTCTCTACTGCTGTCTCTCTACATACTCTCTACTGCTGTCTCTCTACATACTACTCTCTGCTGTCTCTCTCATACTACTCTCTGCTGTCTCTCTACATACTCTCTACTGTTGTCTCTCTACATACTACTCTCTACTTGTCTCTCTACATACTACTCTCTACTGTTGTCTCTCTACATACTACTCTCTACTGCTGTCTCTCTACATACTACTCTCTACTGTTGTCTCTCTACATACTACTCTCTACTGTTGTCTCTCTACATACTACTCTACTGTTGTCTCTCTACATACTACTCTCTACTGTTGTCTCTCTACATACTACTCTCTACTGTTGTCTCTCTACATACTACTCTCTACTGTTGTCTCTCTACATACTACTCTCTACTACTGTTGTCTCTCTACATACTACTCTCTACTGTTGTCTCTCTACATCTACATACTACTCTCTCTACATACTACTCTCTACTGCTGTCTCTCTCTCTACTCTCTATACTACTCTCTCTACTGTTGTCTCTCTACATACTACTCTCTACTGTTGTCTCTCTACTCTCTACTACTCTCTACTGTTGTCTCTCTCTACATACTACTCTCTACTGCTGTCTCTCTACATACTCTACTACTCTCTACTGTTGTCTCTCTACATACTACTCTCTACTGCTGTCTCTCTACATACTACTCTCTACTGCTGTCTCTCTACATACTACTCTCTACTGCTGTCTCTCTACATGCTACTCTCTACTGCTGTCTCTCTATACTACTCTCTACTGTTGTCTCTCTACATACTACTCTCTACTGTTGTCTCTCTACATACTACTCTCTACTGCTGTCTCTCTACATACTACTCTCTACTGCTGTCTCTCTCTCTACATTGTCTACTCTCTCTACTGTTGTCTCTCTACATACTACTCTCTACTGTTGTCTCTCTACATACTACTCTCTACTGCTGTCTCTACTACATACTACTCTCTCTGTTGTCTCTCTACATTGTCTCTCTGTCTCTCTACACTACTCTCTACTGTTGTCTCTCTACATACTACTCTCTGCTGCTGTCTCTCTACATACTACTCTCTACTGTTGTCTCTCTACATACTACTCTCTACTGTTGTCTCTCTACATACTACTCTCTACTGCTGTCTCTCTACATACTACTCTCTACTGTTGTCTCTCTACATACTACTCTCTACTGTTGTCTCTCATACTACTCTCTACTCTCTCTCTACATACTCTCTACTGTCTCTCTACATACTACTCTCTGTTGTCTCTCTACATACTACTCTCTACTGTTGTCTCTCTACATACTACTCTCTACTGTTGTCTCTCTACATACTACTCTCTACTGTTGTCTCTCTACATACTACTCTCTACTGCTGTCTCTCTACATACTACTCTCTACTGTTGTCTCTCTACATACTACTCTCTGCTCTCTCTACTGCTCTCTCTCTGTGTCTCTCTACATACTACTCTCTACTGCTGTCTCTCTACATACTACTCTCTACTGTTGTCTCTCTACATACTACTGCTGTCTCTCTACATACTACTCTCTACTGTCTCTCTACATACTACTCTCTACTGTTGTCTCTACATACTCTCTACTGTTGTCTCTCTACATACTACTCTCTACTGTGTCTCTACATACTACTCTCTACTCTCTCTACATACTACTCTCTCTACTCTCTACATACTACTCTCTACTGCTGTCTCTCTACACTACTGTTGTCTCTCTACATCTCTCTACTGCTGTCTCTCTACATACTACTCTCTACTGCTGTCTCTCTACATACTACTCTCTACTGCTGTTCTCTCTCTACATACTACTGTTGTCTCTCTACATACTGTCTCTCTACATACTACTCTCTACTGCTGTCTCTCTACATACTACTCTCTACTGTTGTCTCTCTCTACTCTCTACTGTTGTCTCTACATACTGCTCTCTACTGTCTCTCTACATACTACTCTACTGCTGTCTCTCTACATACTACTCTCTACTGTTGTCTCTCTTCATACTACTCTCTACTGTTCTCTCTACATACTCTCTACTGTTGTCTCTACATACTACTCTCTACTGCTGTCTCTACATACTACTCCTGCTACTCTACGTTGTCTCTCTACATACTACTCTCTACTGTTGTCTCTCTACATACTACTCTCTACTGTTGTCTCTCTACATACTACTCTCTACTGTTGTCTCTCTACATACTACTCTCTACTGTTGTCTCTTCATACTACTCTACTGTTGTCTCTCTACATACTACTCTCTACTTCCACTGTTTCTTCATACTACTCTCTACTGTTGTCTCTCTACATTGTTGGAACTGTTGTCTCTCTCCATACTACTCTCTACTGTTGTCTCTCTTCATACTACTCTCTACTGTTGTCTCTCTCGTTGTCTCTCTACTGTTGTCTCTCTTCATACTACTCTCTACTGTTGTCTCTCTACATACTACTCTCTACTGTTGTCTCTCTACATTCTCTCTGTACTACTGGTGGACATATATCTCTACTGTTGTCTCTACATACTACTCTCTACTGTTTCTCTTACATGGACTCTCTGGTCTCTCCATACTACTCTCTATGCTGTCTCTCATATACTACTCTCTACTGCTGTCTCTCTACATACTACTTCTACATGTCTCTCTACATACTATGCTACTGCTGTCTCTCTACATACTAAAAGTCCTGATTCTTTCACATGGTCTCTAGTCTACTCTCTACTGCTGTCTCTATATGCTGGCTCTATACACTGTCTCTAAAAGTCCTGATTACTTCTCTATGGAGTCTCTCTACATGGAGATATGCTGTCTCTCTACATACTACTAAAAGTCCTGATTATTTACATGGAGTCTGGTGGAGTTACTCTCTACATACTATTCTACTGTTGTCTCTCTACATTGCTTTCTGCTGTTGTACAAAGAATGCAAAAATGTCTCTCAATTACTAATCATATGTACATCTCTAACAGTGAAAGACTAGAATCCCAAACTAAAATTGTCTCTCTAAAATCACATCTCTATGAATTTCTCTACAACTACTCTCTAACCATCTACATACTATGAGGAAAAACAAGTCTCTTTGTCCCCCATACAACTCTCTACTGTATTCTGGCTCCTACTGCTGTCTCTCTACATACTACTCTTAGTCTTTCTCTACATACTACTCTCTACTGTTGTCCCTACAATCCTCTACCAATTATCTACATCAAATACACTACTCTACCTGTCTCTCTACTCTCTTACCTGTCTCTCTAATACTACTCTCTACTGTCAACACCCAAACAACTACATCCAACGTCACCACCATACTACTCTCTAAGAGCTTTCTCTCTACACTACTCTCTACTGCTGTCTCTCTACAAGATTGTTGATCTGCACAAGGCTCTCTGGGCTACACAGAGAATCTACTGCTGTCTCTCTACATACAACTTGGAGAGAAAAGATCAACTACTCTCGGTGCAGTTATCTACATACTAATGGAAGTCTCTCCACACCACTCTCTACTGTTGTCTCAACCTCTCTACGGTCTGGGCCTCCACACAAGATCTCTACTGTTGTCTCTCCCATGATCATCTCCGACTCTGAGGAATCATCCCAAAACCACTCTCTACTGATGAATCAACTGAAGGCAGCTGGGACCACAGTTACTCTCTACATACTACTCTGTTGGTAACTCTCTCTCTACTCTCTACTGTCTCTCATGGAATGAAATCCTGCTGTCTTTCTACTACTCTCTCCTGCTGTCTCTCTACAAACACTCTCTACTGCTGTCTCTACATACTACTCTCTATTCTCCACCTGGACGACTGTTGTCTCTCTACATAGAACCTTTTTCGTTTTGACTGAGACCAAAAAAGTGTTTTCTTTGGTTCCTTCCTTTGACATTTGTATAGGGGCAATTATAAATTCACTCCGGGCCAGTAGAACATTGTTTTTCACTCCCCTGACTGGACAACATTGAACCTTGATATGTGTTTGGTTGTTGTGTGTGCAGACGTGCGAGTGTCGGCGCTGCGGTCGGTGAAAGTTCGGCTGAGTGGAGGATCTGTTGAGCTGAACGACCCGGCGCTGCAGGACGCCATCCTGCTGCAGGTCAGACGCTGCTACGCTGCAGCTTTGTGTCTCTACAGGTTTTAAAGTGGTGGGGTGGCAGTAGTTCAGTCAGTCAGTAGGGAGTTGGGTTGGGAACTAGAGTGTTGCTGGATATAGAGCCAGCATATTTCCACATGTTTATTTCAACCAAACCAGAGTGGTGATTGTTGGAACAGAGGAAAGACCAAGACGGCTTTTGGTAGTTTTATTTAGTTTCTGTCCACTTTGAATGAAGTGTGTTTTACGATGAAAAGTCCTGATTATTTACATGGAGTCTGGTGGAGATATGCTGGCTCTATACATGCTAAAAGTCCTGATTATTTACATGGAGTCTGGTGGAGATATGCTGGCTCTATACACTTTTCCTGATTATTTACATGGAGTCTGGTGGAGATATGCTGGCTCTAATACTAAAAGTCCTGATTATTTACATGGAGTCTGGTGGAGATATGCTGGCTCTAATGCTAAAAGTCCTGATTATTTTCATGGAGTCTGGTGGAGATATGCTGGCTCTATACACGCTTAAAATGTCCTGATTATTTACATGGAGTTTGGTGGAGATATGCTGGCTCTGTACAAAATAAAAGTCCTGATTATTTACATGGAGTCTGGTGGAGATATGCTGGCTCTATACACGCTAAAAGTCCTGATTATTTACATGGAGTCTGGTGGAGATATGCTGGCTCTATACACGCTAAAAGTCCTGATTATTTACAAGGAGTCTGGTGGAGATATGCTGGCTCTATACACGCTAAAAGTCCTGATTATTTACATGGAGTCTGGTGGAGTTTGGTGATGGTGATTTCGGGGCTGTTTCATGTTAAACTAAAAGGATCTTACTCTTTAACTAAAAGCTCTATCTCTGTAGGGATCTCTTTCATTTGCACATTAACGTTAACTTGCAGCCTGTTGAAACCGTTTCAGCTGCAGCAGAAGCTGGAGGCAGCGGGGATCAGAGAGGAAGTGAAGCTGAGATGGAGGAAGCAGCCCGATGGGAAGGTTTTCCACAGAGCGCCACCTACTGGCTGGGAGGAGGAACCTGGGATCCATATTTAATAAGTTAATAATCTGCAAGGGGATTCATTCTGTGCTGATGTTTCTGTTTCAGATGAAAGTTCATTTTATATTTAGGTTTTCAACTGTCATCAGAAATTTCAGTTTTTTTCAGCTTTTGTCCTTTTTTTGTCACTTTCTTTCGAGGTTTTGCCGCTTTGTCTTTCAACATTACAAATGTATTTGCTTTATTAAAATTAAAGGTGTTGTAGCTAGGATTGTGAAGATCAAGGAACAATTTCAACATGAACAACTTTCTCAGTCCCTCCCCCCACTTTCTGCTGAAGCCCAAAACGGTCTCCTAAGCCCCTCCCCCACAAGGGAGAATGAATGTGTGTGCATGAGTAGTGATTGACACACAGTTAGACACCCCCCCTGGCCCTGATTGGTGCATCTGAACAGGGAGACACCTCCCCCTGGCCCTGATTGGTGCTGGATTTATTTTAATGACCAGCTTCATGTAGTTCTACTGGAACATAGGGTCAGTTTCAGCAGATATGACAGAAAGGTAGTTTTATAAGTCTTACCTACTGCACCTTTAATGTTTGACCTGAAAAATGACTTCAACCATTAACAATAAACTTCTATCTGGACTAATGGTTGCCTGTGTGTTGTGTGTGTGTGTGTGTGTGTGTGTGTCTCTGTGTATGTGTGTGTGTGTGTGTGTCTTTGTGTTTGTGTGTGTGTGTGTCTCTGTGCTCTGTGTGTGTGTGTGTGTGTGTGTGTGTGTGTGTGTGTTTTTAACATCGGTGGAAGAAGTATTCAGACCTTTACTGCAGTAAATGTCCTCCGTTACCTCAGATTTCCCAAGGTTTAGACTGAATGCTTGATGATAACAGCAGATAAATGTATTTTTTAATTCTAGGATGGCTAAGGAACTCTTTTGATGACTTTTGTAGGACTTCATGTCAACAAAAATATCGGGAAAAAGCAACAAATTTACAAAAAGGTGACAAATGTCTGAGAAAGCCACAAAAAAGTCAGAACAAAATCAACAAAAATGAGGAAAAAAGCTACCAAAATGTTAAAAAAAAAAAAAGTGACATATAGTAACAAAAGCACGTCAATAAACTCTCCATGTCTGGCCCTCGGTGGGATTCTCCTTTTCCAGCGTGGCCCCTTAGTGAAAATGAGTTTGACACTCCTGTGTTAGATAAACAGGACTGTGTCCAGACCTTGTTCTTCTTCCACAGTGCTGCGGAGGAAGATTTATATATAAGCTCAAACATGTGGACGTTCAGAAGTAGTTTTAGTCGTGCAACAGAAAACTCTGATTGGACAGATGTTGCATTAGAGTTTTTGCACATTGCTTACACACTAAAAACAAAAACCTTAACTTCTTGTAGCATACCTCAAACACAGTGTAACCATAGCTTAAACACATTATCAACTTTACACTTTGTTTGCAATTCTATAACACACTTATTGCAAAACACTACACACGTTTTCTTACATTGGACTCTTTGTTCAAAAACGAAATCTCCTGAAAACACTTGCACAGAAAACAGAACACCAATCAGTCTGAACTCTGCAAGCATGGAGGCAATGAGAGTCAGAGTAAGAGGAGGACAAGGAGAGATGGGATTTGACGAGGTCTTGTGGCCAGATCCGAACAGAAGGTGGGATCACACACACTCAAAACAAGTCTAGGTTTTTTTTTCTCCCAATAGCAATTCATCCAGTAATTGTTTGTTTTTTACTTTAGTTTTGTTGCTACATTTGATGATTTGTGATTCTATTTTTCCTTTTGGTAAAAACTCTTGTTTGATTACAGTTTTTTTCAATTGCTTAAGCACAATTTTGAAAACAGGGACAGCCTTTTTCAAAACACTACACCCAATTAGCAGAACACCTCAGACTCTCTTGCAAAAACTATACACTCATTTATAAAAAAAACATATTTTGTTACCATATGAAACACACACGTTCCAAATGACTTAATTATGTTTGAACCAGACACACACTGCTGTTGCTAACCTAAAACACTTTTAGCAATTCTACTTCTCAGTGATTAGAGTACTGTAAATGTACTACACAGAGAAAATGTGAAAATGTAAAATACAAGTGAAAATATACAATAAGTTCACCAAACGCTACACAAGACCAATGCTGCAGACTGAGGAAAATATGATTTATTTCTCTCCATATCCCCAAATCAGTCCACATGGAGAATCAACAACAAAACATGTCCCAGTTTTCATGCTAGTACAGTAGTGTGCATAACACTGTTAGCTCAGCAAACAAAAGACAAACCTAAAATATTGTATCCAGTACAGGTTACAGGTGATATCCTCATTGGCAACACAACCGTCTTGAATGTCGAATCCATCCACGCAGAGCTGCGGCGTCGACTTGGTCACAGGCATCCTCCATGACCTGAATGAGGGGTACCTGAGCCTGGGGCCTCAATGAGGGGTACCTGAGCCTGGGGCCTGAATGAGGGGTACCTGAGCCTGGGGCCTCAATGAGGGGTACCTGAGCCTGGGGCCTCAATGAGGGGTACCTGAGCCTGGGCCTCAATGAGGGGTACCTGAGCCTGGGCCTCAATGAGGGGTACCTGAGCCTGGGGCCTCAATGAGGGGTACCTGAGCCTGGGGCCGGAGATCGTAAACCCTCGCGTGAATATGGGCCCCCTTCCTCCTTGTCGTTCTCGACCCTGTTGTCCGCGAGGTCAGATGAAAACCCAAAAACAAAGAAATAGCAGAATCCATGTCATTCCTTGCTTTACAACATATATAACGTTGTCAGTATTACCAGGATAACCATATAATCACTTAGATAGATGTGTTTTGAAAAGCAAACTATATCATTGCTTTGAGTGTGTGTGTTGAAAACCCCAAAAAATAACATCTATATTTTGCTTTCATATTAATCTGTTTTTGCTTAATCTGTTATTGCTTATATATTAATCTGTTTTTGCTTATATATTAATCTGTTTTTGCTTATATATTAATCTGTTTTTGCAGTTTATGACAGAAGGAGCTCTCATTGAGAAACTGTGAAGAGTGTAGGAAAGCACCTGGACAGATAAGAGGAGCACAGGCAGGAGCTGCAGCCTAGACCGGTGCATGCAGCTGTGTGTGTGTGTGTGTGTGTGTGTGTGTGTGTGTGTGTGTGTGTGCATCTTGAAGGCACATGTGTGGCCATACACAGCACACGAGCTGTAGAGTTCATGAAGTTCATTACTGTAACGTTGTTTGTGAAGTGTTTCCTACATTACCTTACAAGGACAAATATGAGTGTTTTTGCAGAGTAGCTGCCCCTTCCCCTTTTGGAGACCTTTTGGGTCCCTTTTGGGCTCCCTTCAGGCTCTTTTACCCGAATGCTTTACGTGGCATCGGGATGCCATGAAGCCTTCTCCATCTACCCTTGCACTTTCTGATGCATTGGGAAAGATTTATTATGCCTCTCCCAGCTGTAGAGGGGTTCCCTTGCGCTCGCTGAGTGTAAGGGAGGAAAAGAAAAAAAGAAAGAAAAGAATACTATCTCTGAGAAGTGGCATTGAACACCTCTGTTAAACAGAGGCCAAAAAGTGCTCTTCTCTCTTAGTTTGCCCAGATGCCGTTTTTGCTGCACTGGGAAAGATTTATTTGCCTCTTTGACACCGGAGAGGAGATATCCTGCGCTCATATGAGTGTAGGAGAGATAGGAGGAGAAGAGAAGAGGCTTTAAATACCTCTGTTCATTTTTAGTTTTATTTCTATTTTGTAGAACATCCTCCTCTCCCCCCACCTCCTCTATGGTGTCCAGAGGGCAGACCAGAACAGAGCTGGCCCTCTTCACCAGTCTGTTTAGCCTTCTCCTGTCCCTCTCTGTGCTCCCAGCTCCCCAGCAGGCTACTGCAGAAAAGATTGCAGATGCAACCACAGAGTCATAAAATGACAGAGTTGAGAATTGTTGAGGTGAACACCCAGATATTTTATTAGCCTGGATGTTCACCGGTGTAGTACATACTGTATCTGTCTGAACATGAAGGCCCTAAAGCGACCAATCAGGCTCGACCGGCTCCCATCTGCTCGTTATAAACCATCATCACTGCTCGGATTAATCATCCTGCATCTCTACCTGGACTCTCTCTCACACACGCAGGTGTGTACACTGTCTGTTGATCTCTGGGACTCTGGATGGAGGAAGTCCAACAGCGTCTCAGACATTTTAAAACTTCCCTCTGACGGTTAGACTGCAGACGGGACGGAGGAGACGCTTTCCTTCTGACTTTAAACACCAAGAACTTCTCTCATGTGGATCCTGATCTTCTTCCGTACAGCAACTCTCTTCAGCCAAGATGATTTAAAGCAACCGTAACCTTCACACACGTTCCCGCTTTAAACACATGTAATACATGTTCACTTTGATGTGACACATTTTTTTTTCTTTGTAAAATAAAATCTTTATTTGCAAATATGACAAACAACAGCTCATATGGTACAGCTCACAGAAGACAAATAAGACGAGAAGGTCAGATAGCTCCTTGCCAGCATAACCAATATGAGGTTATGCTGTCTCACTCCTGCATTGTTGGGTTTATGGGTGATTTAGGGCTATCCCAACAACCAGGATTGAATATGTACTTTTTGTCAGGTTTGGCGTTTCTGTTTTATCTCCCAAAAGGCTTTGAGTTATTGCAACCCAGTCTCACGGCAGTTCGTGAAATGGTCACGTTATTTAATCTATTGATTCGTGTACACAGACACGTTTATCTCGTTTTTTTTCGTGGTGAGCACGTTATTTAAACTAATGTATTTTAGTGGGAAGCATCTTTTGTGATCACATCACGACTACGGTAGTGAGTAGTATGAAAAGCCGAAAATCCACGTAGGGAGGTTGATTGGGGGTGGGGGGATGGGTCAAACAACACAGGACCGTGGATCGTGTCCCGGTTTGGGACTAATCATTTCCCCGTTCTTCTTTTCCTAAACCCAACCTCTGTATAGATACTTCCCATTACGTGCTGGCCACCACGGAAAAAAATGAGATGACCGTGTCTGTGTACACAAATCAATAGATTAACAATAACCTGACCATTTCACAAACTGCTGTGAGATCGTGTTGAATATTGGCATGGTTACTCCTGCCCATGTCTCTAAGAATTCCAGGTTTGACCATAGAGAATTCCCAAATGAGACATGAGACAACATTTTATATCTATTAAAAAGTGAAACAGGAAACTTACTAAGTTCAGGTGAAACTGACTGTTTACTATCAAAATGAATGTGCTAAATTAAAGGTCCCATGGTATGGAAATGTCCCTTTATGAGGTTTTTTTAACATTACTATGAGTTCCCCCAGCCTGCCTATGGCCCCCCAGTGGCTAGAAATGGTGATAGGTGTAAACCGAGCCCTGGGTATCCTGCTCTGCCTTTGAGAAAATGAAAGCTCAGATGGACCAATCAGGAATCTTCTCCTTATGAGGTCATAAGGCCTATATAAGGAGACTTCCCATACAGTATTAGGGGACCAAGGCCTATATAAAAGAGACTTCAGATACAGTATTAGGGGACCACTAAGGTCTATATAAAAGAGACTTCAGATACAGTATTAGGGGACCACTAAGGTCTATATAAAAGAGACTTCAGATACAGTATTAGGGGACCACTAAGGTCTATAGAAAAGCATCAAAAGAGCACCATGTCATGGGACCTTTAAAGAGTAAGATCCTTTTTGTTTAACATGAAACAGCTCCAAAATCACCATCACCAAACCCACCAGACTCCATGTAAATAATCAGGACTTTTAGCATGTATAGAGCCAGCATATTTCCACATGTAAATGGATGAATTAAAGGTTTATTTCAACCAAACCAGAGTGGTGATTGTTGGAACAGTGGAAAGATGAACCAAGACGGCTTTTGGTAATTTTATTTAGTTTCTGTCCACTTTGAATGAAGTGTGTTTTACGATGCTAAAAGTCCTGATTATTTACATGGAGTCTGGTGGAGATATGCTGGCTCTATACACGCTAAAAGTCCTGATTATTTACATGGAGTCTGGTGTAGTTTGGTGATGGTGATTTTGGGGCTGTTTCATGTTAAACTAAAAGGATCTTACTCTTTAACTAAAAGGTCTATCTCTGTAGGGATCCATCCCATAATGTTGTCAGACACTTAGAATAATAATCTGAGTCTGTCAGCGGCAACAACAGAACTTTTAGTGGACGCTAACTGATTAATACTGGACCAGTTTCAGTAACAGTTTCATGTAACGGAACCTGGAGGAGTTTTCAGATCCAAAGATCTGAAGCCAGATCTGCCTCTTCGCACATAGACAAGCTAACAACCCCCCTCCTCCTGTGGTTTCAGATGCGTTTGATGTGGTGGTGCTCGTTGGTAGTTTGGATGATGGCTTTGTTCCAGTCAGCGTTGTGAGGGAGCTCTGCTACGCTGCCAAACCAGGTAACCAACAACGTACATAAGTTGTGAGAGAGCCACTGGGGATTGTTCTTAATGTTACAAAAGTCTCTGTAAGCACCCGGCCAATAGACCCTTTTCACAGCAGACATGTTGACTTGTCATATTAAGAAAAGCACAGCTTACATTGATAATCTTAACGATGGCTCAATTCCATCAAGTGTCCCAGTAAGATATTTCAGTGAGTCAGCATGCCCAATACCAGGACCTCTCCTAAGTGGAATGTAGCCATCAGTAATGGTTTAATACCAGGACCTCTCCTAAGTGGAATGTAGCCATCAGTAATGGTTTAATACCAGGACCTCTCCTAAGTGGAATGCAGCCATCATTAATGGTTTAATACCAGGACCTCTCCTAAGTGGAATGCAGCCATCAGTAATGGTTTAATACCAGGACCTCTCCTAAGTGGAATGCAGTCATCAGTAATGGTTTAATACCAGGACCTCTCCTAAGTGGAATGCAGCCATCAGTAATGGTTTAATACCAGGACCTCTCCTAAGTGGAATGCAGCCATCAGTAATGGTTTAATACCAGGACCTCTCCTAAGTGGAATGCAGCCATCAGTAATGGTTTAATACCAGGACCTCTCCTAAGTGGAATGCAGCCATCTTTAATGGTTTTGAATACACCTGTGCTTTTCCTACTATGACATGTCAATATGTCTGCCGTAAAAAAGGTCTATGCAATTCATCCTGGCAATTCCATCAGATATCAGAATCAGAAAAGGTATTATTTTTACCATGAGTACACTCAGGAGTTTGCCTTGGTGAAAGGTGCATACATAAACAAACATATTAAACTTTAAAGCTATAGTACATATATCTGTCGCCCCCATGAGGAATTCTAAGCAATGACAACAACACTGTCGGCACGTCCACATGATACAAGCCTTCAGTGATCTTGCACAACCCCCCTCCACCAGGGGTGTCAGACTGGGGGGAAAAAGGGACTGAGTACCCAGGGTCCTCGGGAGAGCCCAAAAAGATGCTAGAATGAATAGCTGTGGATGTAGGGAGGGGCCCATAGAAAATGCCTTTCTACAGGGCCCAGGATTTTGTGCTATGCCCCTATCCTCCGCACAGTTGCTAGTAGCCAAGGAGGACACAGAGGATTAAAAAACATGATGGACTCTTCAGAAGAGGTCATTATCTTTACTAGAGTTTCTGCGCGGGAAAGTCACCAGACGCCACAATCTTCTGAATATAGTCATACTGAGAGAGTTGTGTGGAGCTGATAGTCTTAATTAACTTTGTAGCAACTCATTTGGCTTGAATGTAACAGACTTTCATTGATATCAAATAAATAACATAAAACCGACAAGCTGCAAGCCCATGTACATTTTCAGCATGAATTTAGAGATGCGTGTTTACTGGCGATCACAGAGACATGGCTTTCGGGAAGTGTCTCAGACTCGGATCTGGTCATTGATGGCTTTGGGGCACCTGTGTGCCTGGACCGAGACGCGAGTATTACTGGAATGTGTCGAGGTGGGGGGGTTTGCCTATATGTGACATTGTAGACATTGTAAACGTTTTCTTTTTTTTAATCAGCTAATGCGGATAAAGCAAGTAACACAAAGATTGCAAGGAATATCGCCCGGAGCAGCTGTCTTCGTCCTTGGTGATTTTAACCATTGTTCGCTGAAGAAATGTCTGAGAGACTTTTATCAATGTGTTATGTGCCCGACCAGACAAAATAAGTCACTGGACCTGTGTTATGGCTCTATTAAAGATGCATATAAAGTTCTCCCTCTTCCCCCGCTGGGCGGGGCTGACCACAACTGCGTCCAGCTCATCCCGTCGTACCGCATGGCGTTAAGGAGGGGTAAAACTCTCACTAAACGTGTTGAGAACTGGACTGAGGAAGCCATCCTGAGCTTGCAGGGCTGTTTCTGACCTCACCGATTGGGGCATGTTTAAGGAGTCCTGTACCAACATTAACGATCTTACAGACGTTAGCTGTTACGCTTCCTACTGTGTTGATAATGTAATCCCTGATAAAACTGTACAGGTATACCCAAACAATAAGCCATGGGTAAGAAAATCACTTAAATTGTTATTAAACAGAAAGAGGCAGGCATTTAGGGAAGGTAACTTCTTAGAATTGAACAAGTTGAAAAAGGAAATAAGAAGTGAAATAAGGAGAGCAAAGCAGGGTTATTAAGAAAAAATAGAGAAAGATTTTACTGGTAGAAACTTGCGTTCAGCCTGGGATGGTATGAAAACTGTTATTGGCACTAGGAGTAAAAAGAATGTTAAGGTTGTGTTGGAAGGTTTTAATTGTGACAGTCTACTTGCAACGGAGCTGAACAAGTTTTATTTGAGGTTTGATGCCTCAAATTTTAAGAATGACATTTTAGAAGAGAAATCCCATTCATCTGGAAATGGTTTTGTTTGACAAACAAGCTGTGGTCAATATGTTTAAACACTCTAGAACTGGAAAAAGCCCTGGGCCTGACAATATAGGCCGTCGCCTGCTCATTTCTTGTGCAGAGCAATTAGGTCCAATTTTTTATTATATTTTTCAGTTGTCTCTAGAGCAACAGAGAGTGCCGGACATATGGAAACAGTCTACGGTCATTCCAGCAGCCAAACAAAATCATCCAAATGTACTAAATGACTTTAGGCCGGTTGGTCTGACCTCCTTCGTCATGAAGTGTTTTGAAAAACTGGTTAAAAAAGTCGTTCTCACAAAATCCGAGACTCTCCTTGATCCACTACAGTTCGCTTATAGGGCTAAGTGAGGGGTAGATGATGCCACTACCACTCTGTTAAATCTGCTATTTAAACATCTTGAAGGTAGTAAAACACATGCAAGGATTTCATTTGTTGATTTTTCATCGGCTTTTAATAAAATCCAACCACATATTTTAGTTGATAAGCTCTTAAAGTACTTTGACCTTGATTTTAATATTGTGGGATGGATTCTTGACTTTTTAACAGATAGATCTCAGAGAGTAAGGGTGAATGGTTGCTTGTCGGAGGTGATGTCATCGTCCACGGGGTCTCCTCAGGGGTGTGTCCTTTCACCACTCCTTTATATTCTTTATTCTGATGATTGCCATAGCCAGCATGAAAATAGACTCATTTTAAAATTTGCAGATGATTCTGCTATTGTCAGTCTCCTCTCCAATGAGGAAAGTGATCATGGCCCTGTCTTGGATGATTTTGTGCTCTGGTGTGATAGGGCATTCCTTCAACTAAATGTAGAAAAGACAAAGGATATGCTGATTGAGTTTAGGCGCAAGTCATCGACTCCACAGAACATTACCATCAAGGGGCAGAGGGTGGGATTCGTAGAAACATACAAGTATCTAGGCAGTTTGATCGATAATAAGTTTAATTTTAATTCTAACGCTGAGATGCTTTGCAAAAAAGGCCAACAAAGACTGTATTGTCTTCGCAAACTGTCAAAATTGCGTGTCAATAAGACCCTTGTGACCATCTTTTATAAATCATACATTGAGTCTGGACTAACATTCTCAGTAATCTGCTGGTATGGTAATCTCAGTGTCAAGGCCAAAACTGCTCTTTCCAACATAGTGAAGGTCAGCAGTAAAATGATAGGTGTCCAGCAGTGTAGCCTCACTGACCTGTATAATAGACAGGTAGTTAGGAAGGCAAATGCAGTTCTCTCCCATCCCCTTCATTCAGAGTTTCAGATCTTGCCTTCTGGGTCTGGGTTTAGATTACCTCCAGTAAAGAGCAATAGATACAGGCACTCATTCGTACCGACAGCTATCTCTTTTCTAAACTCAGCCCGGAAGAGTAGAGAGACTATGGCTGTGTCTCAAACCGCACACTTCTGTCAGTATGCTGCTAATGGTCACTGACTACTTCCTGCCGTAGTGCCCACTTTCGATGGTTAGTGTCATCCCAAACGGACCACTTACGTTAAAACACTTACCGGAAATGACGAGCGGTCGGCTCGCCCCGCCGCCTCTGAAAATCTGACGAAAATCTCTTAAACTGACCTTTGTTGATCTGAAATGAAGACACATTCAGCAACAGCACGGCCTGTTTCTCGCTTAAAATGTTTTCAGAAACACGTTTCGGTGAACTATTTTCGTAAAAAACGAGACCGTATTCTGAACGAGCCGCCGTTATGCTCTGTTGTAAAATCCGGGAGCAGCCAGAACCACGTGACGCGTTGGTCCAATCATCTGCCGGTCCACGTCCCTGGCCCCTCCCCTTTCCGCTGCGTAGTCAAGATGGCGCCCGTTTAGTGCGCGTAGTGTCCATCGTTCCACACCCAACTTTTTGACCGTTTTTAGGGGGTCATCCGGGTACTTTCAGCGTTATCTCCACTATTTACTTAAAACTAAGTATTTGAAGTGTGACAGTAGGTGGTTTGAGACACAGCCTATAACTATTAAATAGTGATGGGGTTATTATAACATGTATAGTATTGACGGATGGTGATGATGTTGTTGATGAAATGGTGATTATCAAGGAAAGTTTTTATGGAAATGTTGCTATAATATTTTTAGGAGGAATATTGTTAGATGTTCCTTTTAACATATGGTTCCTTTAACATATGGTCATATTTATCTTCTTAATTTCTCTACTGTTTAACCAGAGCTTGTAACATTAAGTATTTTTATGTAGTTTGGTCTTGCATTTGTGACTGTCCTGTGTTTATGTCTTGCTGCAGAACCAATTGCCCTACGGGGACAAATAAAAGTCTAAACCACACACACACACACACACACACACACACACACACACACACACACACACAGGGCCACAGCGCAGCAGGCAGAGGAGAGAGGGGGTCACAGAGGCAGTCCACTTTGTAGCCACAAACCTCACCCAGGCACCAATCAGCTGTTTGTCCTGGTGGACCCTCTACCCTGATGTATCGGACATCCCGCACAAACAATAGTTTACCATTTTTGCTAGTTAGGTCTCCAATATAACTGCTAGCCTACTAGCCGTTAGGCTAACGGTAACTCTAGTCTTGGAGTCCCTCTTATGACATCACACCCGCCTAGTGGAAGGGAGGGGGAGTGCTTAAAACCACTGTAAAAAGTACCAACTTTTCATATTATATTCAGCATTTTGTTATAAAAAGCCATACAAAACAATGGTGGGCAGCTCTAATCTTTATGTTTAATAAGCACATTGCTTAACTTCATGAAAAATTTAACCTGCAATTTACACTTTAAGACTAAACACCAAACACCAGTCCAGGGTGAGGACACTCTACTATGATACTTGTATATTCTGTCCTGCAGGAGGCTACATCTGCATGTCGAGAGGGGAGTCTGGACCCACATACAAGGTGTGTTTGGAGAAGGAGCTGCAGCTGATGGAGGACGAGGGACTGTGGACCCGTGTGATCAGCCAAGAGATGGACCGATACATGATGGATGTTTATAATGATCTCAAAGACCAGCACGATGACCAATACATCTGTGGGACCATGTACCTGTACAGGAAGGCCCTCAAATAGTCTGAATGCATTCATACAATGTCCCATCTTTTGATCAGTGTGTGGAAGGTGGAACTAACACATTTATTTTTCCATGTTCATAAATTCTGAAGAAATTTCAAACATTGTATTTTGCATCTGAATTTGGTATAGAGAATTTTTTTTTTTTACATTGAATTTTTGATTTGGTATTTATGATCTTAGTAAATAAAGGTGTGAAAATGAGTTGCACACACTCACACATCCACGCACAGTGGGGGAAGTTCAAAAGGCTTAATAATTTTCATTTCATGTAATGATGACATTAAAGATGACATTAAAAAGGACACATATAACTCTGTTTTGTATTTCACTTTATTTGTGCATTCAACTTGTTTTCATGTAAAATCTTTCAGATCTTTTCATCTATAATCTAACCAGCCTGTTCTCATGAACCAAATGTCCAAAAGTTAAGCACTATACTTCATATGATTTCCACGTTTTGTTGTTACTGTCAGCACCATGTTGACTGCTGCTCTATAACAACGTGGCTGCAGTTGAGATTAATTAAATTCAATTTCATTTATAGTATCAAATCATAACAAGAGTTATCTCAGGACACTTTACAGATAGAGTGTGGTCTAGACCTACTCTATCATTTACAAAGACCCAACAATTCCAGTAATTCCCCCAAGATCAAGCATTCAGTGTGACAGTGGTGAGGAAAAACTCCCTTTTAGGGAGAAACCTGGGACAGACCCAGACTCTTGGTAGGAGGTGTCTGACGGTGCCGGTTGGGGGTGTGATGAACAGTGGTGATAATAGTCACAATAAAGATAATGGATCAGTGACTAGAAATAGTAGTTGTAGTAGTTCAGGGAGTAGCAGGGCACTGCAGGGCGTTACTGGACGTAACAGGGTACTGCAGGGAGTAAAAAAAATAAAATTAAATATGTGCATGAACAGATTAATGATTGGATGTGCCAGAACTTTCTTAAATTAAATGAAGAAAAAACGGAGGTGGTTGTTTTTGGAGCAAAAGAGGAATGATTGAAAGTCAGCGCTCAGCTTCAAACGACAATGTTAAAAACAACAGACAAAGCCAGAAATCTTGGTGTAGTCATGGACTCAGACCTAAATTTTAAAAGCCACATTAACATAATTAAAAAATCAGCCTATTATCACCTTAAAAATATATCAAGGGTTAAAGGTCTTATGTCTCAGCAGGATCTGGAAAAACTTGTCCATGCTTTTATCTTCAGTAGACTTGACTACTGTAACGGTGTCTTTACAGGTCTCCCTAAAAAATCAATCAGACAGCTGCAGCTGATTCAGAACGCTGCTGCTCGAGTCCTCACTAAAACCAAGAAAGTGGATCACATCACTCCAGTACTGAAGTCTCTACACTGGCTCCCAGTGCCTCAAAGAATTGATTTCAAAATACTTTTACTGGTTTATAAATCACTAAATGGTTTAGGGCCAAAATACATTTCTGATCTGCTACTACATTATGACCCACCCAGACCTCTCAGGTGGTCTGGGACAGGTCTACTACACTATGACCCACCCAGACCTCTCAGGTGGTCTGGGACAGGTCTACTACACTATGACCCACCCAGACCTCTCAGGTGGTCTGGGACAGGTCTACTACACCATGACCCACCCAGACCTCTCAGGTGGTCTGGGACAGGTCTACTACACTATGACCCACCCAGACCTCTCAGGTGGTCTGGGACAGGTCTACTACACTATGACCCACCCAGACCTCTCAGGTGGTCTGGGACAGGTCTACACACCATGACCCACCCAGACCTCTCAGGTGGTCTGGGACAGGTCTACTACACTATGACCCACCCAGACCTCTCAGGTGGTCTGGGACAGGTCTACTACACTATGACCCACCCAGACCTCTCAAGTGGTCTGGGACAGGTCTACTACACTATGACCCACCCAGACCTCTCAGGTGGTCTGGGACAGGTCTACTACACTATGACCCACCCAGACCTCTCAGGTGGTCTGGGACAGGTCTACTACATTATGACCCACCCAGGCCTCTCAGGTGATCTGGGACAGGTCTGCTACACTATGACCCACCCAGGCCTCTCAGGTGGTCTGGGACAGGTCTACTACACTATGACCCACCCAGACCTCTCAGGTGGTCTGGGACAGGTCTACTCATTGTCCCCAGTGTCAGAACTAAACAGGGGGAAGCAGCGTTCAGTTTTTATGCTCCACATATCTGGAACAAACTCCCAGAAACCTGTAGGTCTGCTGCAACTCTCAGTTCTTTTAAATCAAAGCTAAAGACCTATCTTTTTGATGTTGCCATCAGCTGTGTGCTCGGCCATCAGCTGTGTGCTCGGCCATCAGCTGTGCGCTCGGCCATCAGCTGTGCGCTCGGCCATCAGCTGTGTGCTCGGCCATCAGCTGTGCGCTCGGCCATCAAGTGGTATTTCAGACTGGACGTGCTGCGATGTTAACTCAGTTCACGATGACAAAACACACACATCACTTTGGTCTTGTCAGTGGAACCGTTTGGCAACTTTTTCAAAGAAAACTTTCCATTCAGAATTTTATTGGCGTCTATTTCTGCGTCTCACGCTCGCCATCCACTCCAAACATACCGTTAGCCTGCTAGCTACTCTCTGGCCGGCTCGCGAGCCCAAACCAGTGTGTGCAGCGCATTGACATATACAACCCCAAATCAGAAAAAGTTGGGACATTATGCAAACTCAAATAAAAAAAGAAAGTAGTGATTTCTAAATGTACTTTGACTTGTATTTCATTGCAGACAATGTGAACACAAAATATTTCATGTTTTGTCTGATCAACTTAATTTCATTTGTAAATATACATCCTTTCCTGTCATTCAGACCGGCAACAAATTCCAAAAAAGGTTAGGACAGGAGCAATTTAGGGCTAGTAATCAGGTAAACTGGTTAAATAATGATGTGATTTGAAACAGGTGATGTCAACAGGTGATTGTAATTATGATTTGGTACAAAAGCAGCATCCGGGAACGGTCTAGTCCTTTAGGAGCAAAGATGGGCCGAGGATCGCCAGTTTGCCAACAAATACGTGAGAAAATTATTGAAATGTTTAAAAACAATGTTCCTCAAAGAAAGATAGGAAGACATTTGCTTATTTCACCTTCAACAGTGCATAACATAATTAAAAGATTCAAGGAATGTGGAGGAATTTCAGCGCGTAAAGGACAAGGGCGCAAGCTGACCAACCGTGATCTCCGATCCCTCAGGCGGCCCTGCATCAATAATCGTCCTTCATCTATAAGCGATATCACCACATGGGCTCAGGACTACTTTGGCAAACCTTTGTCAAGTACCACAATACATAGTTACATCCACAAATGCCAGTTAAAACTGTACTGTGCCATGTTTGATTTTGCTTTCATTACTGTAGGTAACATATAAATATAAAATGTCATTATGAATGATATAAAGCAAACATTATTGTTGAATTGTGTGGAATATTGAAACTCATTCTATTATGCTTGTATAAAAGATTACATGTATAAAATAGTTGATAAGTAATAAAGGGGGAGAGGTCTTTGGTTGCATGCTTTCAGTTTTAAATGTTTATAATTTTTTTGGTATAAGATACTTTGAATCTTTTGTCTCTTTCTATATTGATCGGTTTTCTTCATAATTCTAAATGAATGCATGTATTATGCAGGGTTAATACTGAGATACGCCAAGAGGAAGATACAGACAACGAGAAACCATCTCAAAGTAGTCAGGCACACAGTAACCCAGTGTGTGTTGGCTATTCTACATAATATGTTTACAAAGTCAGCAAAGCTGTGAAGATTTTACTTTCTCCTCTTATTTTTCTTAAAGGAACTCGCTGACTTATTGGGACTTAGTCTTATTCACCGTATCCCCCAGAGTTAGAGAAGTCCATACATACCTTTCTCATCTCCGTGTGTGATTTATAGAGTCACAGCATGTACAAAAAACAACCTAACATGAGATACAGCCATCTTCTAACCGTAAACAAACCGGGAACTATATTCTCAGACAGGCTTGCTGCAAAGCAAATCACTCCGCCAAAGTAGCAGAAGTACCTGATCTTCGCCTTCTGAGAATGTAATTCCCGGTTTGTTTACGGTTAGAACATGTTAAAAAGATAATCCATTATTTACTTTATTGTGACTATTATTACCACTGTTCATCACAACCCCAACCGGCACCGTCAGACACCTACCAAGAGTCTGGTTCTGTCCCAGGTTTCTCCCTAAAGGGAGTTTTTCCTCACCACTGTCCCACTGAATGCTTGATCTTGGGGGAAATTACTGGAATTGTTGGGTCTTTGTATTATAGTAAAATTAATAATGTAAATTATAGAGTGTGATCTAGACCTACTATCTGTAAAGTGTAGATTTGATACTATAAATAAAATGTAATTGAATTAAACTCAACTCCAGCCACAATGTCATAGAGCAGCAGTCAATTGGTGCTGACAGCAACAACCAAACATGGAAATCATACGAAGTATAGTGCTTAACTTTTGGATATAATTACATGAAATGACAATTAAGCCTTTTGTTTATATAATAAGTGTTTTTGGTTGTGTCTGAACTCCCCCCACTAACAGCCCTGACCAACAGTTTCAAAATCAAAAATTTGACGTAAAAAACAATTCAATATACCAAATTCAGATGCAAAATACAGTGTTTTAAATTGATTCTGAATTCAGCTAAATAAAGGTGTGAATTAATTCCAACTTCCACACAATGACCAAAAGATGGGACATTGTATGAATGCATTCAGACTATTTGAGGGCCTTCCTGTACAGGTACATGGTACCGTAGAGGTACTGGTCATCATGCTGGTCTTTGAGATTATTATAAACATCCATCATGTATCGGTCCATCTCTTGGCTGATCACACGGGTCCACAGTCCCTCGTCCTCCATCAGCTGCAGCTCCTTCTCCAAACACACCTTGTATGTGGGTCCAGACTCCCCTCTCGACATGCAAATGTGGCCTCCTGCAGGACGAAATATATACAAGTATTAAAGAAGAAAATAATAGAAGGGTGTCCTCACCCTGGACTTTACATCCACCCATTGCACATATTATACAGTTGAAACCAGATATTTACATACACTTCAGAAAAGAACAAATTATTTCTTTACGGTCATACATTAAATCAGAGTAAACTTTTTCCGTTTTAGATCAATACATATTAACATATTTTTTGCATTTGTTAAATGTCAGAATCGAGCGAGGGATTTTTTTTTTTTTTTTTTTTTTTTTTTCACTTTCAAAGTCAGAAGTATACATACACTTAGTATTTGGTTAAATTCCCCCGAAACGGTTTGACTTGGGCCAAACGTTTTGGGTTTCCTTCCACAAGCTTTCTACAATAGTTTACTGGAATTTTAGCCCACTCCTCTTGACAGAACTGGTGGAACTGGGTCAGGTTTGGAGGCCTTCATGCTCTCACTCGCCTTTTCAGTGCTGCCCACAAATGTTCTATGGGATTGAGATCAGGGCTTTGTGATGGCCACTCCAATACCTTGACTTTGTTGTCCTTAAGCAGAGGTATGCTTGGGGTCATTGTCCATTTGGAAGACCTATTTGCGCCCAAGCTTTAACTTCCTGGCTGATGTCTTCAGATGTTGCTTCAATATATCCACAAAATTCTCTTTTTTTCATGATGACAATCTATTTTGTGAAGTGCACCAGCCCCTTCTGCAGCAAAGCAGCCCCCCGACATTATACTACCCCCCCCATACTTCAGTTTGGATGGTGTTCTGAAGCTTCAAAGCTTCGCCCTTTTTCCTCCAAATATACAGTTTATCATTATGGCCAAACAGTTCAATTTTTGTTTCGTCAGACCACAGGACTGATGTCTCCAGAAATTAAGATTTTTGTCCCCATGTGCAGTTGCAAACTGTAGTCTGGCTTTTTTATGGTGGTTTTTAAGTAATGGCTTTCTCACAGAGTAATCTCTCGTCTTACCAGTTTCAGCTAGCAAGGTCTTTTGCACCAAAAAACGTTCCTCTCTGGGACTCAGAATCCGTCTCCTTCCTGAGCGGTAGGATAGTTGTACGTTCCCATGTTTTTTATACTTGCGTATTGTCTGAACAGATGAACGTGGGACCTTCAGGCATCTGGAAACCTAAGGATGAGCCACACTTGTGGAGGTCCACAATTCTCTCCTGATGTCTCTTGATTTTCCCATGATGTCAAAGAAAGAGGCTCTGTGTTTGAGGTGTGCCTTTATATGCATCCACAGGTGTGCCACCAATTAACTCAAATGGAATCAATTAACCATCAGAAGCTTCTTAAGCTCAGAATGGAATCATCTGCAGTTTTCTTTTTGTTTAAAGACACAATAAACTTAGTGTATGTATACTTCTGACTTTGATGAAAGAGATAAAAAGAGTACATACAAATTCTCCCTCGCTCGATTCTGACAATTAACAAATGCAAAAAATATGTTAATATTTATTGATCTAAAACAGAAAAAGTTTACTCTAATTTAATGTATGACAGTAAAGAAATAAAAGTTGGTGTTTTTTTCACAAAGTGTATGTAAATATCTGGTTTCAACTGTATATTCTTTGCAATTTTGCACTCATCCCATACAGCCTCTTTTATCTTATGCAACAGTAGATTTATTTTTCTGTATGTATTGTTTATTTCATATTAAAGCTTTAGTGTGTAACTTTTTGATATTTATGAATGTCCGTTACATTTAAGCCATTGTTCAGAGGACGAGGCACTGAAGGAGAAGACCGTGTTGGAAATAACAGATTCACATTTCCTTTTTCTTTTAATGTAGAGCATTAAAGTGCCCATATTATGAAAAAACAATTATGAAAAACGTATTCTGGGATTTGGGGTGTTATTTTGTGTTTTCCACATTCATACAAACTTTGAAATAAATCCATCCATGCTGTTTTGAGTGAGATACGGTTTCTGAATGTGTCCTGCCTTCAGTCTCCAGTTGAGCTGGTCAAAATCTGCACGGCTTTCTACATCACTAGCAGAGACTGGGGGCTAGGGGGCTAACCGTTAGCATGCTAGCTCATTCTCAATGACAAAACACTGCTACAACACACACTTGTTCACCATAATCTACAAGATAAATTTTATAGAACTACTTCCATGTCCCTGTTCTGCAGGTATTCAACGTATTCAACATTGGAAGTTTGCCCTCGTTTAGAAGAAGTCTCCCGACTAATCCTGCCTTATACAGGCCGAAGTTGGTGAAACAGCTTGCTAGCTCATGTAGTCCTTACCTAGCTACTGAGCATGTAGTCCTTACCTAGCTACTGAGCATGTGTGACTCACTCTGTAGCTAAAACAGAGACCTGAACACAGGGTGAAAAGAGGAGCTGCAGCAATGTGCAGTACAACAAAAATATGGTGTTTTTTGAAAATTAAACCATGTAAACCTATTTTGATACCTCAAAATACAATTATGAACCTGAAAATGAGCAGAATATGGGCACTTTAATTTAGAATGGTAAACAACCATTTTGACTTGAGCTCCATTAGTAGGTGTCCAATAACACTTTTTTAATAGACACCCTGCAGGCAAACAGAATAGAGTATATCAATTTGTATATACGTTTTATTTTAACTTCTGCACTATTTTAGGTCTCAGATTCTCAGATGTTTTTTCAATTTTTATACATATTTATCAAGCATTGTCGAAGCGAGTCTGATCCTCCGTGTCCTCCTTGGCTACTAGCAGCTGTGTGGAGGAGGGGTGGGGGTGGTGCATGATCACTGAAGGCTTGTATCATGGGAACGTGCCGACAGTGTTGTCATTGCTTAAAATTCCTCATGGGGGCGACAGATATACGTACTATAGCTGTAAAGTTTAATATGTTTGTTTATGTATGCACCTTACACCAAGGCAAACTGGTAAACTGGTAAAGATAAAACCTTTTCTGATTCTGATGGATTTGCCCAGATGAATTGCATTGCCCGGCTGCTTCCAGACACTTTTGTAACATTAACAACAATCCCTGGTGGTGGCTATCTCAGAACTTATGAACGTTGTTGGTTACCTGGTCTGGCAGCATAGCAGAGCTCCCTCACAACGCTGACTGGAACATATCCGTCACGCAAAGCACCGACAATCATCACTACGTCAAACCCATCTGAAACCACAGGAGGGGGAGGAGGGGGGGTGTTAGCTTGTCTATGTGCGAAGAGGCAGATCTGGATTCAGATCTTTCAATCCGAAAACTCCTCCAGGTTCTGTAACATGAAACCAGTGAGCTCTGTTAAAGAGTAACCTCTTTTTTTCTCAACCTGGACCCTATGTTCTCATGTTTGTGTGTCTGAGTGACTGATGAGAACAACAATCTCTGAAACTGGTCCAGTATTAATCAGTTAGCGACCACTAAAAGTTCTGTTGTTGCTGCTGACAGACTCAGATTATTATTCTAAGTGTCTGACAACATTATGGGATGGATCCCTACAGAGATAGACCTTTTAGTTAAAGAGTAAGATCCTTTTAGTTTAACATGAAACAGCCCCAAAATCACCATCACCAAACTCCAGACTCCATGTAAATAATCAGGACTTTTATCATCGTAAAACACACTTCATTCAAAGTGGACAGAAACTAAATAAAACTACCAAAAGCCGTCTTGGTTCATCTTTCTACTGTTACAACAATCACCACTCTGGTTTGGTTGAAATAAACTTTAATAAACTTTTAGCGGACGCTAACTGCTGCTGAACATTAGTCCTGTAGGGTTACATTACAGCTTGTTTCTTGTTTAATACTGGACCAGTTTCAGAGATTGTTGTTCCCATCAGTCATGTAGACACACAAACATGGGAACATAGGGTCCAGGTTAATGTTCCTCCTGTCCAAGTAGGGCTGCCTTCAAAGGTTTTTCGTCTGTGTCCGAGTGTGTATGAAGTGTGAGTACCAGTCTGTGCCGGCAGTGGTTCTGTTCCCAGTAGGGCCAGTCTGAGGTCCTGATAGAGGCCGGTCTTTGCAGCTTGTTCCAGCATCCCTTTACTGCCGTCCACTCCCACAAAGTTCCTGAAGCCCAGTTCAGCCATCTATCAACACAAGAATTCAATTCAATTTATAGTATCAAATCATAAGAGTTATCTCAAGACACTTTACAGATAGAGTAGGTCTAGACCACACTATAATGTACAAAGACCCAACAAGAGTAGTGCTGGAGGCCAGGGCAATGCCATCCAGAGTAGCTATATCTTTAGATTATGAGGTTCGGAGGGGTTTAGGGCCCAGCACTAGCCTGACAAGCCAGCCCCACATCCAGATGTTGGGTCTGGGAACTCACCATTGGCAGAGCTCAATCCGAGGGGCGGGATCAACGGTTGTCTTTCAAAATGCAATAGGATAGCGCTACAACCAATCAGAGCAATGCTGGTTGATAGATTCAACTTGCAACCTGCTAACACATCTTCCTTTTTGAAGAAGGATTTGTGCTTAACTCCAAATTCTTTCAAAAACCATGTTAAAATGATATCCAAAATAATTAAATTCAATCTTTGTAATTTTACGCAAATTAGGAGAGCTCTTTCAGATGCAGCTGCTCTGATGTTTCTGCACTCAATGATACTTTCACATCTGAACTACAGCATCACCAGCTGGTATGTCGGGTTCGACTATCCTAAAAGCAGTTGAGCTTTTGTACAAAAAGGCACTCAAAACTCTAGATAAAAAAAACCTTGCTCTTACCATCATTGCAAGTTCTTACAGAAATATAACTTACTGAGTTTTGATAATTTTTTTAAATCTTTGTAAATGTTCCTATATAATATTAGGCAAAAGTTGTAATTCTTTGAGAGGAAAAAGTCAGAATATTATACGGAAAAAAGTTGGAATATTTGAAGAACAATAGTCTGGAAAGAAAGCTGGAAAATATAGAAAAGGATGTCCAGACTGTTATCAGTGGATCACATTGATACTGAAGAAAAGTGAAAACCAAGTTCTGCTGCCATTTGTTTCTCGGTCCAAATATCCATGAGTAAGTAAGTAGAGTGACAGACAACATGTCCACATGAGGAAAGGTAGGCCTATGTGTTGAAGAGTTTCAAAAATCGAGAACCAAATTGTCTCTTCACACGTTGCTCCGTTTCTAATTTGGGCCTCACTTTACAGAAAGCTGAGTTTGTTCTGAACATTTTAAAATGACATATGTGCATTAGTTATGTATTAGTTGTATGCAAATCCTCTAAAAAACTGAAAGAAGAAGATATATAAACCAGTGATGCACCGAATCCAGGATTCAGCTTCCGATTCGGCTTTTTGATGGGGTTGGGTTTTTGCCGAACCATCTTATTTTTTCCCAGCGAACCCTACGCTTGCACTCCGCACACTACGCTGGTCGCTGTAATGACGGCGCCGTTGATTACGGGAAGGTGTTTACGTAGGTGGAGCGTTCAACGCAGTAGGCTGTGAGAAAGTGGACATGGAGCTGGTGAGCAGAAAAAGTATAGTTGGGCAGTACTTACAGTCAAAAGGAGGCCATTCAAGTCCAGCTACATGTTCAGTCTGTTCAATGCTGATTGGTCTGGTGGTGGCGAGGACCCTAAACTATACACAACATGGCCGCTGTTACAACATCTGGTCTGAAACATCTGGAAGAATACGAGTTGTGCATGAAGGAATCTCCAGACAGCAGCCAGAATGCAGCAACTTCAGGTACGGCAAAGGAAGGACAGTCCCTGTTTACTTCATTCATGAGTTTACTGGGTTCATGGACTGAGGATGGGAGGAGGAGGCAGCACAATCTCAACCTGGGGATTCAGGATTTGGTTTCAGATTCGGCAGATTCTTAAACAGAGGTTTAGCCTGGTTGACACCAGACCCTTCTCAGTTGTAACTTAGTGGGTCTGGGGAAGGTTCGTTCACAGCTCATTTCCAAAGGGGTATCACCAAGCGACACCCCTCAAATGCCTCTGGGCGCAATTGGATAGTCCTTCAACCAATCAGACCAAGCATCTGGGTGATGTAGCAGCGACAGCGGCATCAACGGGTTGCTGCGCTTCAGTAGCAGTCATGTTGAATGTAAATTAAAAGCTGCTTGCCGTCGCGGCGCTATCGTGACTGCGTAAAGCCCGCCTCAATGGTTGTTAACCCCAAATATCTGGATTTGGTGCATTCCTAATGCAAACATTGAGTAAATGACCTTAGACCTCAGGAAGTTTAAGTGAGAGGGTTTTGTCTCACCAGTTTAGCGACCCATCCAGAACCACAGGCCACGTCCAGAACCAGAACCTCCTCACGACTCCCAGAGAAGTTGGCATTCAAGAAGTCTACCGTCTGATTTGGCGCTCTGTAGCTGATCAGGTTGCAATCCTGTTTTAAAAAGAAAGGTGTAAACTGTTCTGTACACATGAGATGTTGTACACATGAGATGTTGTGAGAATGACGCTGGTTTTGGCGCTTTTTTCTGCTGGTTGTGGTCAGGGTTCTAAATTAACTTTTTTGATCACCAGCCAATGTGGCTGGTAACATTTCCACTAGCCGAATTTTCTCCGGTGAAAATAAGAGAAATTATGAGTGCCACTGAATGAATTTGATCATTTTATTAAAATTTTTGGCATGAAAAATACATATAAAGTACAACAAAAACAAAATATACACAGAAAGTGCAAACATTTCATTTCAAGTTTGGGATCCATCTATAGTATCTATCTTTATAACTTTCTATCTACAGTATCTCTCTTTATATCTATCTATCTTTCTTTCTATATATTTATCTACAGTATCTATCTTTATATCTATCTATCATTTGAATCACATCTTCAGAGCTCTTCTTCAGCGGAGGTACCATCAGAATCCAAGCCACCCTCTGTTCCTTTTGTTCCATGTTTCGGCACAAAGTCAGGCCTGCGTGAACGCACACTGTCAGCATGCCACATGTCAATGGCTTTGGTTGGATCAAAGTCTTTGATGTCAGGGGAGCACAACTGGGCTTTAAGGAGGTCGGAGAGGGTCTCACCTTTTAGGCGTGAGCGCCAGTCACTCTTTACCTGCTTCATAACACTGAACCCTCTTTCACAGTCAGCTGTAGTTGCAGGGATGGTGAGCAGAGCATCGAAAAGATCAACAACATCAGGACACCGATGGCGCAGCATTCTGTTCACAGTAGGCCAGGTCTTCTCAAAGGTTCCTGTAGCAGGGTGAGACAGACAATATGTATTTGCAAACAATTATACATTTTCAAATGCAACTTTAGTTATTAAAAGATGGCATCAAATTTGGATTGTGTCTTTAACAAATGACATTTACTCTGATTCCTGATAAACAAAATAAAACTGTCTCACAATATTAGACATTTCTATAGAGCTTGGGAACTTTTCAAGCACTTGTTTAAAAATGCTACTGATAAGGTACATCAGTATGAGATTTTCTTTCTCAAACATTCTCCAAGTATCTTGGCTGAATCCTACTGCGTACAGTTCAGTCTTGAGAATTGTCCATTGATCAGGGATCAACTCCACATCCACTCCAGCAGACAGTAAAAGAGGTCAGAAGTGACTGATGAGTTTGTTAACCTCTTCATCACCAAAATCTGAGAACAAAAAGGGAAAAAATTAAAACCTAAAATGCGTAAAGATTTGTTCATTACATTTGAATTGCTAACCTGAACTCATGTCTGCCTCTGGCAGCACTGGAAGCTGGTCAGCCGCATAGCCTGCAGGACACCACTGTTCACATCACTAAATCTAACAGTGATGCACCGGCAAAGAGAATCGATCAGCTCGTTCTTTGCCTTGTCATGCTGGTCGGCATCAGTAGGCTTCAGGAGGACTCCCTCATAGGAGTCAGTTTACGGCACTGCTCTCAGCTTAGGCCCAGGTCTACAGTTGTGCAGAGATAGATGGATGGGCATCTTTTTATTTATACTGAGGTGAAAACACACAAACACAACCTAAAATCAAATCATAAATTATAGGATACAGTATAAGATACATACCTTGACTTGCACTTTTCTATGACAGCCTGAGTAGAAGAAACTCAGCTCTGAGCTTCAGCCAGGGTTGACACTGACCTCTGCAGTGATTTGGAGAGGTTGCTCAGTTGGAAGATGGTGTCATGGAGAAGGCAGCAAAACCTGAGCACTCCACCATCCTTGCCTATTTTGAGGAACCCCTTGGCTTTTGTCCTCAGAACAAAATTGATGTTTGTGGCCTCCTGGGACTACAAACAAAAACAACTGCATTATATCAGACAGCATTTAAAACTGATTAAAAGAAAAAGAAAGCAAACAAATAATCCATCTACACTGCTGGTTTTAGTAGGCTATAAATTAACATACCTTCTCCTCCACGTGGCTACAATGCCAGCATATCCCCTGAGAAAATGGTCAAGTGCTTTGAAGAGATGTGGTAGCCACCGGGTTCCACCTACTCTGGTTGGCATCAAAGCCTTCATGTGGAGCTCCCTGAAGTGTTTCTTTAGGCTGGCCCTGTTTACTCCACTCTTATGATATAAGGTGTAGAGTCCACTCAACAGGTCCTCAACTTTCCTGGCCATCACATTTTTCCTTATTCCATCTGAAAAGGCAAGCTCTAGCTCATGGGCCATGCAGTGGATCCCCAGCATATTTGGTCTGTCTTCACGCAGTTTTGTAACTACACCATTGTTTACTCCGGTCATTACAGATGCTCCATCTGTGGTGATTGCCACTAGCTTGTTCTTCCAATCAGTGCTGACGCCACTTTCCATTATACTGCACACTGCTTCAGCTATATTTGTAGCATCTGGCTTTGAAACAGCTTTTACCCCGACAAAATCAACTTGGACCTTCCCCTCACTGGCACTCCTGACGTAGACCATTTCTTCTTCCATCACTGCACTGTCCAGAGATCCATCTGACATGACCGAGATCAACTTGCCATCTGATAATCTTGCCCTCATCTTTCTTCGCTCTTCTTCTGCTATGTAGTGTATGAACTCTTTTGCCTGGTAGTCATTTGTGTATGTCTCTCCTATCTTCAAGCCTTTCTTCCTGTCCACCCTGAAATTAATTTTCGTGTAAATGAAGCCACTGTTGGCGCCTACAACACAGTAGCTACATTTCACGGACATTTTTTTTCTTCTTTTTGAAACCCCCAAAGGTAAAGTTTCACCTGTGTCTTTGTAGCTAAGCACTCTGAATCGTATTAAATGCACTGTTTCTGAAACATGTAAATAGTAACATTAACTCACTTACTCACACATCCATGCGAAGTCGGTGAAAGGCCTGCCCTTCTTTCCGATGGTGTGGCCATTTCGAAAAAGTAGCTGCATCTTCTCCAACTCCGACGTCTTCAATAAAGCGAGGCTTCTCCCAGCAAGGCTCTCTTCCATACGGCCTGTCTTGGCAGTTTTAATTCTTAGGCTCTCCTGATGACTTCGGGAACTCTCATAGTCCTGCCTCGACTTTAAAATTAGTAGTTCCTACGATGAAATTGTTCGTTTTGTTTTTTCCTTTCGCGTAGATGCGGCAATCCTGACAAAACATGACGACATTTTCGTGATCAAACACAAGCCATTCACGACCCGCCAGCCATTTAGCATTAAATTTTATTTTCTTCGTTTCTCTGTTGATATCCTCATCCCCTGCCTCGTTCCTCTTCTCGCCCCCAGAAGTCTGTCCCAACCACCGCAGCATTTAGTTGAGCTAATCTTAACTTCATACTTTACTAGCAAGCTAGTCTACTCCCTGCTCCCGACTCCGTTCGTTTCCATGGTTTCTCGCACCGGTTTCACTGCAAAACTGCGCGCAGCCAATGGGCGTATGAAACGTCATCACGTAGCATTACGGCACAGTGTTCTTGGGAAATGTAGGAAGTACTGCCAGGGGGATAAATGACAGAGAACAGAGCCTTATGTGTCATGCATGTAATGCCTCATACATCACCGGCCAAATTGGCTAGTAAGTTTTTATTAACACCCGCCAAAATGAATTTTTACCCGCATTTGGCGGGTTGGCAGGTTAATTTAGAACCCTGGTTGTGGTGGGTTTTTTTCCTGCTGATTTTGGTGCTTGTTTCTGCTGATTTTGGAGCTTTTTCAGTTGATTTTGGAGCTTTTTTTCTGCTGATTTTGGTGCTTGTTTCTGCTGATTTTTTGATCTTTTTCAGTTGATTTTGGAGCTTTTTTTCTGCTGATTTTGGATAAAACTGTTCTGTGCACATGAGATGTTATGTATGTAGGCTTGAGACAACACATGTGATGTAAGTGGGATTGTTATGTCTAGATTTAGAGGAGGAAGGAAGACAAGTAGTGAGACTGAGAACTATGGATTGTCTACTTTTTAAAATTTAATTGACAGATGATTCCCAGCTACCAGAGCTTGTGTCTACTGACCTGTTCGTACATCTCGGCCCATTGGTCGTAGAGCTTCATCCTCTGCTGCGGATCAACGTCTATGTAGGGCTTGAGAAAGGTCTTCACATCGTTTACAGTTCTGCTGCCGTCTAACATGATGAGGACACAACTTCAAACCTGCCGGAGGAGAAACATTCAGCATCTACTTAACATGTGGACAACACAGGAATGCAGATCAACACCCAAGATAAGATAATTTAAGATAAGATAAACTTTATTGTCAACGTAGGGAAATTTGTTTTGGACTTTGTCCGTTCTGCAGCTTTACAAAGACAACACAAAATACAGAAACGAGCATCTCTCAACACATACTCTCATACAGCACAAAACATGCTCTCATATATATTAAACAGGTCCCTATATAGTAATACTCTCATATACCTTAGACAGGTACCTTTATATAGTAATATTCTCATATACATCAGACAGGTACCTATATAGTAAGCACATTAACTCCTCCTTCAGTGGCAGTTTGTAATTGAACAACCCTGTACGAATTGCACAAATGACACATTTCCACATAACCTATGCAGTACACAATGAAATATTGAGCAATCCAACAGCCAATGTATTGCACCACTAACATAAACAAGGTAACACACCTGTTCCCTGCAGCTACTTTAAACATGTTATCTGACATCTCCGTATGAAAACAAGTTGTAACATTTCAAAAAAATATAAACCGTAATCAAACATGTTGTCTGAGTTCAGACATGTTAGTTTAGGTCTCAGGGACATTTAGTTTGACTTCTTTCCCTCCAGTAACATTCTTTAAAGTTTTCATATATATTTTCTTTAGACATCAACTTTTTTCACACTGAACAACTTTCACAACGGATCAAAGAAAGCAACAAAAACGTTAAAAAGTTTAATGCTAATGTTTCTCCACATTCTCACCCATAGCCTGGGAAAACCCTGACGAACTTCCGGCAAATTTGAAATTTTCTCAGCAAGTCAGTCTGGCCAAGAGCCCATTCAAGCCCATTTCCAATTATTCCAAATCGAGGGACCAATCACAACCATTGAGGATGGCTTTACACCAATCACAACAGTTGAGGAGGGCTCTACACCAATCACAACCGTTGAGGAGGGCTCTACACCAATCACAACCGTTGAGGAGGGCTCTACACCAATCACAACCGTTGAGGAGGGCTCTACACCAATCACAACCGTTGAGGAGGGCTCTACACCAATCACAACCGTTGAGGAGGGCTCTACACCAATCACAACCGTTGAGGAGGGCTCTACACCAATCACAACCGTTGAGGCGGGCTCTACACCAATCACAACCGTTGAGGCGGGCTCTACACCAATCACAACCGTTGAGGTGGGCTCTACACCAATCACAACTGTTGAGGAGGGCTCTACACCAATCACAACCGTTGAGGCGGGTGTTACGGCCTCCATTAAAAGGAACAAACAAAGGCTCAAAAGGGAATGGAGGATGCAACATATATAAAAAGAAGGATGCCAAACACCATGTTAACAATAATCCAACAAGCGTTATTAAATAATAAATACTCCCAAAAGTAACAAACCAAAAAGAAACAAAAGGGACTGGACACCCCGGCCAAAAGAACAAAATATGGGAAGACGCTGGACCAACCTTGCAGTGGGTCGTCGCTCCCCGCGTCTCCCCCTAAACTAACTAAAAAAAGGTAAACTAATCCTAGAACAAACAAAAAGAATGAATAACTGAACTACCGGTAATCTCCAGCCCAAACTAAAACAATAAACTAAAACAACAAAACTCCAGCACCTAAATGTGCATGGAGGTTGGGAAAAGAACAGACCTGCTTGTGGAGAAAAAGGAAGATGAGGAGACAACTCCTCACTAGTGTGCTGCCAGTGTGCTCTCTCCATGTGCTCTCCACTCTCTGCCTTCTTTTCACCTCCCCCACTCTACCTGAGCACTGATTACTCTCAGGTGTGCAA
This sequence comes from Perca flavescens, assembly GCF_004354835.1. Taxonomy (NCBI): domain Eukaryota; kingdom Metazoa; phylum Chordata; class Actinopteri; order Perciformes; family Percidae; genus Perca; species Perca flavescens. Next base: position 2,738,603 of record NC_041336.1, read on the forward strand.
CAGGTAGAGAGGGAGGAGGGCAGAATAGGAAACAGAGAGAGGGAAAGAATCAAGGGCGTTTCCCAATCTGTGTTCTTCTATTGACTTGTGTTCTTGTGTCCCTGTGAAACGTCATCTCGTGTTGCCAAAGTACTGTCCCAAAACACAAGTTCCCATTTCGCCAAGAACAGTTAAAATTCCCGGATGTATTCTTGACACGCCCATTTACCGAGGATACATCGGTTGGTAACTTGTATGAACTTCGCAGCACCTGTATCCCAACATTCATTTCGGCATTCAGTGATGGTTGGAGTCATTGGTTGGATTTCCAGTACATAGGCAGCACAACAACGGGACAATTTTAACTTATTCATCACTAAATTCATTTCTAAGAACATTTTAGGCGAGAAATGAAAGGTTTAGATTTTGAATATAGGCATTCTTGCGAAAATCTTTGCCGAATTGACAATTTGCTCCAAAGTGGCTCTACACCAATCACAACCATTGAGGAGGGCTTTACACCAATCACAACCGTTGAGGAGGGCTCTACACCAATCACAACCATTGAGGCGGTCTCTACACCAATCACAACCGTTGAGGTGGGCTTTACACCAATCACAACCATTGAAGAGGGCTCTACACCAATCACAACCGTTGAGGAGGACTCTACACCAATCACAACTGTTGAGGAGGGCTTTACACCAATCACAACCGTTGAGGAGGGCTCTACACCAATCACAACCGTTGAGGCGGGCTTTACACCAATCACAACCGTTGAGGTGGGCTCTACACCAATCACAACCATTGAGGCGGTCTCTACACCAATCACAACCGTTGAGGTGGGCTTTACACCAATCACAACCATTGAGGTGGGCTCTACACCAATCACAACCGTTGAGGTGGGCTCTACACCAATCACAACCGTTGAGGTGGGCTCTACACCAATCACAACCGTTGAGGTGGGCTGTAAATGATGACGATAGCTCAGCGATGGCGGGCAGCTTTTTGTTTACATTCAACATGACGGCCACCGACGGTCAGCAGCCCGTTGATGCCGATGTCGCTGCTACGTCACCCAGATCGTTGCTCTGATTGGTTGAAGGACTATCCAATTGCGCCCAGAGGCATTTGAACGGCGTCTGTTGGTGACATCCCTTTGGAAATGGGCTGTGAATGAAGCTTCCCCCAGACCCTTCTCAGTTGTAACTGAGAAGGGTCTGGGGTCAACCAGGCTATCTCTCCCCCAAACCCTTAAAATACGGACGCTGGGTCAGGTGACCTTTGTCGTTGTTATTGATGCTAAAAGTCTCCTTTAGCATCATATTACGCGCTTTAACTAAACGCGCTTGGTCAGGACTATCGGCATCACTTTGGACGCAGTTATGTTAAGGAAAAGGTCGTGGGTGGGCTAACGTTTCCGTCACTGGGGGGTGGGGGTTTCGCATGAAGAAGCATAAAGAGACACGACTCTGTAATACACATCAGCAAACGTAACACTTGGAGTCAATTTGTAGAAATATAACAAATATAGATAATTAATTAATTTAGGACATTCATTTTGACAGTAAACACTCAGTTTCACCGGACCTAAAGTAAGTTTCCTGTATCACTTTTAATGGATATAAAAAGTTGTAATATTTCAAGAAAAAAAAAACTTGTAACATCGTCATCAAAGTTACCATTAAATGTGTTTAAAGCAGGAACGTGTGGGAAGGTTACGGCCACGTTAACCCTCGTGTTGTTGAACTTTCTTTTCTGAGTCAAAATTGAAAATGAACTTTTTTTTGGTGCTTTTTTAAACGTTTATACACACACACAAACACACACACAGACACACACATCACACAGACACACACACACACAGACACGGTGGATGCAGGAAAAACCGGAGATGAGACAGCTGCCCTTGTTATTGTAAGTGCATTGATAAGTTAAAGTCCAGTTAATACTTAATCAAACCGTATGAATGTGTGTCCCAGGCCAGGATAGTGTGTGTTTCTGTGTGTGTGTGTGTGTGTGTGTGTGTGTGTGTCCCAGGCCAGGATAGGAAATGAACTAACTAATGTAAAGATCAACAAGCCACTGACACATATGTTCATATTTGATTCATTTAATAAATTATTATTGTTTGTCTTAAATCCACCAGCCATTTTCATATTAGAACATTTGCAGCATCCTGAGCCGGTTAGTTGGTTACTAATAAATCTCAGCCCAGAGTAGTTTTATTCTCCCCGAAACAAGTTAGCTTTTTATTTTTAAAGAACTATACATAAAAAATAAAAATAAAACGTTCAATGTCTCCCGCAACTTCATCGCAACTTTTATCGCAAGTTTTTTACAACAGCTCCCGCGAGATCAAGCATTTTGGGCCACAACAATCTCCTAAAAGGCTGCGAAATCCTGGAGGGACTGAACGATATACAGTATGCTGCACTTTTCTTTTACCTTAAACTTCATTTGAGGACAGGAGCACGGGCTGAGGCCTGCAGGAAGGATTCAGTAAAGGTATTTGAAGTACTGAAGTACATCTATTATTTATAAAACATGTCTGAACATGAAGGCCCTAAAGCGACCAATCAGGCTCGACCGGCTCCCATCTGCTCGTTATGTTATAAACCACCATCACTTCTCTGCATCACTACCTGGACTCTCTCACACACACAGGTGAGTACAAACTCTCTCACACACAGCAAGTGTTTTGACAGTTTTTTTTTTTTTTCTTTACCAACTATTTTCTTCAAATGCTTTAAAAATGCTGGAATAAAATACCCAAATTCAATGAAAGTAGTGAACTGATTATTTTATTATTATTTAACTTGTAAAAAGACATTTTGGTTGAGAGAAAGTTTCTGCTATAGGAACTTGTAGAAAATGGGTCAGATTTGTCCTGAGGACAACAGGAGGGATAATAAAGTGGATCACTTTGTGTTTAATTAAGAATTAAGAAAACAAAAAACACACAAATAACTTTTGTCATGTGGCGCTGATCTTCTTCCGTACAGCAACTCTCTCTATCCATTTAAAGTAACCTTAACCTTCACTGATGTTACTGCTTTAAACACATTTAATGGTAACTTTGATGATGATGTTACGAGTTTTTCTTTCTTGAAATATTACAACTTTTTATATCCATTAAAAATTGACTGAAAACTGACTGAAAACAGACCAAAAATGGACTCGAAACGGACCCCAAACTGACCAGTTTTTAAGGCGTTCCCACTCCCAGCTCTTTCAAGCGTCCGTCCCGTGTGCCGATGGCGTTCACGCTCTACCGGTTCTGGGAGTTCAGCGACTATCGAAGCCGCGAGGCGCCGCGGGGCTCGGAAGCGTTGGAGGGAAAGACAGGAGGCGTTGCTTTTTTGATTTTCCTATCGTGTGAAAATAGTTGATGGTGCAATACATGGGCTGTTGGATTGCTCAATATGTCATTGTATACTGCATAGGTCATGTGTCATTTGTGCAATTCGTAGACTATTGGGGTTGTGCATTGTGTCATTTTGTGCAATACGTACAGTGTTGTTCAATTACAAACTGCCACTGACTATATAGGGACCTGTCTAATGTATATGAGAGCATTACTATATAGGGACCTGTCTAATGTATATGAGAGTATTACTATATAGGGACCTATCTAATGTATATGAAAACATGTTTTGTGTTGCATGCGAGTATGTGTTGAGAGCAGGGGCGAAGGACTGGGGGGAAAAAAGGGAATGAGTACCCAGGGCCCTCATGTAAGGAGGGCCCAAAAAGATGCTAGAATGAATCGCTGTGAATGCAGGGAGGGGCCCATAGAAATGCTTTTCTACAGGGCCCAGCATTTAGTGCTACGGCCCTGGTTGGGAGATGCTTATTTTCTGTATTTTGTGTTGTCTTGGTAAAGCTGTGGAACGGACAAACCAATTTCCCTTTGGGGACAATAAAGTATATCTTATTTTATATCTTATCTTACCTTAGCTGCATTCCTGTGTTGTCCACATGTTAAAGGTGCAGTAGGTAAGACTTATTAAACTACCTTTCTGTCATATTTGCTGAAACTGACCCTATGTTCCAGTAGAACTACATGAAGCAGGTGAAAGGTAAATCTGGCTCCTCTGGCACCACCAAGTGTGTCTAACTGCATGTCAATCACTGCTCATGCACACACATTCATTCTCCCTTGTGGGGGGAGGGGCTTAGGAGACCGCTTTGGGCTTTAGCATAAAGGGGGGAGGGACTAAGAAGTTGTCGATGAAGTCCTGGAGCCTTACAATCCTACCTACAGCACCTTTTCCTCCGGCAGGTTTGCAGTTGTGTCCTCATCATGTCAGAAACGTCGTAAACGCTGCCAAGACCTTTATTGAGTCCTGCAGCGACGTTGCTCCGCAGCAGAGGATGAAGCTCTACGACCAATGGGCCGAGACGTACGAACAGGTCAGTGGACACAAGCTCTGGTAGCTGGGAAACATCTGTAACTTTAATTTTAAAAAAGTAGACAATTCATAGTTCTCAGTCTCCCTACTTTTCATCCTTCCTTCTCTAAATCTACACATAACAATCCCACTTACATCACGTGTGTCATATCAGACCTACGTAAATAAAACTCAACGTCATTATGCAACGTTGTGCCAAAAACAGCAAAAAAACTTGCCAAAACCAGCAGAAAAAAGCACCAAAACCAGTAAAAAAAGCGCCAAAAACAGCCAAAAAAGCACAAAAATCAGCAGAAAAAAACACCAAAACCTGTAAAATAAGCGCCAAAGTGTGTGTGTGTGTCTCTAAGTTTTACTACTTTTCTTCCTTCCTCTTCTATCTATAAATCTACACATAACAATCCCACTTACATCACGTGTCGTATCAAACCTACGTAAGTAATGTCTCATGTCACAGAACAGTTCACGCCAAAAACAGTAAAAACCCCGCCAAAAACAGCAGAAACAAAGAGCCAAAATCATCAGAAAAAACGCCAAAAAAAGCACCAAATCCAGCGAAAAAAGCACCAAAGTGTGTGTATGTGTGTGTGTGTCTCAGTCTCACTACTTTTCTTCCTTCCTCCTCTAAATCTACACATAACAGTCCCACTTACATCACGTGTGTCGTATCAAACCTACGTAAATAACAACGTCTCATGTGTACAGGACAGTTCAAACCTCTCTTTTTCTAACAGGATCACAGCCTGATTGGCTACAGAGCGCCACATCAGACGGTAGACTTCCTGAATGCCAACTTCTCTGGGAGTCGTGAGGAGGTTCTGGTTCTGGACGTGGCATGTGGGTCTGGATGGGTCGCTAAACTGGTGAGACAAAACCCTCTCACTTAACCCTGGTCCAAATAATGGAGTTTTACACACTGGTCATGGCTGAGAAAGCTGTAGGGGGGCTCTATAGAGAAACCTTATTACCTACATAATAAACTGTTTTTAATTAAACCCATATTTCTGATATAGATATTTTGAAAACGGATCAAATTTCACATGAAGACAACACAAGTGTTAAAGTGCTGGACAGGCAGATGTGCTGATGAAATCTGACTCTTAAGATGATCTAGATCATGACATCATAGTTACTGTGGTTGGTCCTATCTTCCTGTGTTGATAGATGGCTGAACTGGGCTTCAGGAACTTTGTGGGAGTGGACGGCAGTAAAGGGATGCTGGAACAAGCTGCAAAGACCGGCCTCTATCAGGACCTCAGACTGGCCCTACTGGGAACAGAACCACTGCCGGCACAGACTGGTACTTAGATAGCCCGTTAGCCCATTAGCGTCCACTAAAAGTTCTGTAGGATCCCTACAGAGATAGACATTTTAGTTAAAGAGTAAGATCCTTTTAGTTTAACATGAAACAGCCCCAAAATCACCATCACCAAACTCCACCAGACTCCATGTAAATAATCAGGACTTTTAGCGTGTATAGAGCCAGCATATATCAACCAGACTCCATGTAAATAATCAGGACTTTTAGCGTGTATAGAGCCAGCATATCTCCACCAGACTCCATGTAAATAATCAGGACTTTTAGCGTGTATAGAGCTAGCATATCTCCACCAGACTCCATGTAAATAATCAGGACTTTTAGCGTGTATAGAGCCAGCATATCTCCTCCAGACACCATGTAAATAATCAGGACTTTTAGTGTGTATAGAGCCAGCATATCTCCACCAGACTCCATGTAAATAATCAGGACTTTAGTATGTATAGAGCCAGCATATTTCCACCAGACTCCATGTAAATAATCAGGACTTTTAGCGTGTATAGAGCCAGCATATTTCCACCAGACTCCATGTAAATAATCAGGACTTTTAGCGTGTATAGAGCCAGCATATCTCCACCAGACTCCATGTAAATAATCAGGACTTTTAGCGTGTATAGAGCCAGCATATCTCCACCAGACTCCATGTCTGTGTCTCCTATCTCTGTAGGGATCCTTTCCATAATGTTGTCAGACACTTAGAATAATAATCGGAGTCTGTCTTTTAGTGGACGCTGACTGATTAATTCTGGACCAGTTTCAGAGATTGTTGCTCCCATCAGACACTCAGACACACAAACTAGCTAACACCCCCCTCACCCCTCCCCTTGTGGTTTCAGATGGGTTTGACGTGGTGATGGTCGTCGGTGCATTGCGTGATGGTTTTGTTCCAGTCAGCGTTGTGAGGGAGCTCTGCTACGCTGCCAGACCAGGTAACCAACAACGTACATATGTTTTGGGATAGACGCCAGGGATTGTTCTGTATGGCAAAAGGGGAAGCACAATGTATTACTGTACGCAGATGATTGGGCTGGGTGATATGGAGACATTAGAGTTCACTGTTGGTGCTTTCACAGAATAGTAACAACCAGATCTGATAAATAATCACCAAGAATGTGATATAATAACTTGGTGACAAAAGGCTATTACCATAACAGCTGGTAAATTCAGTGTAGCAGTCAGTAGGAGAGAGCAGCAGTCAGTAGGAGAGAGTAGCAGTCAGTAGGAGAGAGCAGCAGTCAGTAGGAGAGAGTAGCAGTCAGTAGGAGAGCGCAGCAGTCAGTAGGAGGGAGTAGCAGTCAGTAGGAGAGAGTAGCAGTCAGTAGGAGAGAGTAGCAGTCAGTAGGGGAGAGTAGCAGTCAGTAGGAGAGAGTAGCAGTCAGTAGGAGAGAGCAGCAATCAGTAGGAGAGAGCAGCAGTCAGTAGGAGAGAGTAGCAGTCAGTAGGAGAGAGCAGCAGTCAGTAGGAGAGAGTAGCAGTCAGTAGGAGAGAGCAGCAGTCAGTAGGAGAGAGTAGCAGTCAGTAGGAGAGAGCAGGAGTCAGTAGGAGAGAGCAGGAGTCAGTAGGAGAGAGCAGCAGTCAGTAGGAGAGAGTAGCAGTCAGTAGGAGAGAGTAGCAGTCAGTAGGAGAGCGCAGCAGTCAGTAGGAGAGAGTAGCAGTCAGTAGGAGAGAGCAGCAGTCAGTAGGAGAGAGCAGCAGTCAGTAGGAGAGAGCAGCAGTCAGTAGGGGAGAGTAGCAGTCAGTAGGAGAGAGTAGCAGTCAGTAGGGGTCAGTAGGGGAGAGTAGCAGTCAGTAGGAGAGAGTAGCAGTCAGTAGGAGAGAGCAGCAATCAGTAGGAGAGAGCAGCAGTCAGTAGGAGAGAGTAGCAGTCAGTAGGAGAGAGTAGCAGTCAGAAGGAGAGAGCAGCAGTCAGTAGGAGAGAGTAGCAGTCAGTAGGAGAGAGCAGGAGTCAGTAGGAGAGAGTAGCAGTCAGTAGGAGAGAGCAGGAGTCAGTAGGAGAGAGCAGCAGTCATTTAAAAAAACTCTGATACAGAGAGAGATACGAGAGGACGGGGAAGCCCGTCTACAGACCAATCAATTATTGGAGACGCAGCTCACGCATGTGATGACGGAAAGACGTAGTTAACTGCAGTGTGAAACCAAAACTTACCGGATCAAATGTCAAAATGTAACAAAAACATGGACCTTGGTTCAGACTTTCAGGTGTGAAAACACCCTAACACTTATCTTATATTCCGTCCTGCAGGAGGCTACGTCTGCATGTCGAAAGTGGACCCAAAGTTGGAATCTGGAGACAAATACAAGGTGTGTTTGGAGAAAGAGCTGCAGCTGATGGAGGACGAGGGACTGTGGACCCGTGTGATCAGCCAAGAGATGGAGAGATACGTGATGGATGTTAATAATTATCTCAAAAACCAGCATGATGACCAGTACCTCTATGGGACCATGTACCTGTACAGGAAGGGCCTCAATTAGTCTGAATGCATTCATCCAATGTCCCATCTTTTGGTCATTGAGTGGAAGGTGGAACTAATTCACACTTTTATTTTGCTAAGTTCATGAATTCAGAATCAATTTTAAACATTGTATTTTGCATTGAATAGCAGTTGTCTAACTGCGTACCCTTCTCACTCATGGTAGTAACTTCATAACAACAATTAATAACCCACAACTAACTGTCTTTAAAAGGATAAAACATCAAAGCATATAACAATTTGAGACTTAAACAGTTTCTAACACTAATAATTTTACATTTACAAATGTAGCTACACCGCCGAATGGCATACTGGGTAACATTACAGCTGCTAGACTAGCTAGCCAGGTAGCATAACAGTCTGTTAAGCTGGGAGAGGCTCCGGTCAACCCTGGTGCCTTTAGTCTCTTCAATATGGTGGAAGGAAGGTATAAGGTGGAAGGTATACAGTTTATTATTAATTCAGCGACGGTATTGGATCGGAATCGGGTATCGACAGATACACAAAGCCCTGGCATCGGTATCGGTATCGGGACTGAAAACGTCGGATCGGTGCATCCCTAATTTTAACCCTCCGCCCACCTGCCCCTCCTAGCCAAATGCTTCGCGCGTTTAATTCAATTCAGTGACAGTGCCTCAGCAAGCCAGGCTGTCTGGATAACTGTAGGCTTGCATGCCATGGCTGAACCGCCTGAAAAAAAAGGTTCGGAAGGATTTCTTGACGGGAGAAATAGCCTTGCCTCCACATGTCCAGACTACCTCACATAGACAGTATACAGAACCTCATCAGGCCTCCACATGTCCAGACTACCTCACATAGACAGTATACAGAACCTCATCAGGCCTCCACATGTCCAGACTACCTCACATAGACAGTATACAGAACCTCATCAGGCCTCCACATGTCCAGACTACCTCACATAGACAGTATACAAAACCTCATCAGGACTCCACATGTCCAGGCTACCTCACATAGACAGTATACAGAACCTCATCAGGCCTCCACATGTCCAGGCTACCTCACATAGACAGTATACAGAACCTCATCAGGCCTCCACGTGTCCAGGCTACCTCACAGAGACAGTATATAGAACCTCATCAGGCCTCCACATGTCCAGACTACCTCACATAGACAGTATATGGAACCTCATCAGGCCTCCACATGTCCAGGCTACCTCAGAGAGACAGTATATAGAACCTCATCAGGCCTCCACATGTCCAGGCTACCTCAGAGAGACAGTATATAGAACCTCATCGGGCCTCCACATGTCCAGGCTACCTCAGAGAGACAGTATACAGAACCTCATCGGGCCTCCACATGTCCAGGCTACCTCACATAGACAGTATACAGAACCTCATCAGGACTCCACATGTCCAGGCTACCTCACATAGACAGTATACAGAACCTCATCAGGCCTCCACATGTCCAGGCTACCTCACATAGACAGTATACGGAACCTCATCAGGCCTCCACATGTCCAGGCTACCTCACATAGACAGTATATGGAACCTCATCAGGCCTCCACATGTCCAGGCTACCTCAGAGAGACAGTATATAGAACCTCATCAGGCCTCCACATGTCCAGGCTACCTCAGAGAGACAGTATATAGAACCTCATCAGGCCTCCACATGTCCAGGCTACCTCACATAGACAGTATACAGAACCTCATCAGGCCTCCACATGTCCAGGCTACCTCACATAGACAGTATACAGAACCTCATCAGGCCTCCACATGTCCAGGCTACCACACATAGACAGTATACAGAACCTCATCAGGCCTCCACATGTCCAGGCTACCTCACATAGACAGTATATAGAACCTCATCAGGCCTCCACATGTCCAGGCTACCTCAGAGAGACAGTATATAGAACCTCATCAGGCGTTCTGCACCGTGTAAAAGACAGACATCGGCATCAGTCACCAAGGGGCAACAGGTAACGACCACAGTCCCATAAACATAATGATATTAAAAATAAACTGAATGATGATGGTTTAATCATTTTATATTAATTTTTACATATTCTTTGGGGGCCCTTGTCAGACATGGGCCCTTGGAATTGTCCTAAGTTTTCCCCCCTATACGGCGCCCCTGCTCTCTCTCTCACACACACACACACACACACACACACACACACACACACACACACACACACACACACACACACACACACACACACACAGAAAAATAAAGGTGTGAAAATTAGTTGTTGAAAATTTCAGAGGCAAAAAAAATCATATACAGTACAGGCCAAATGTAAATAGTCATGAAAATAAAGGAAACACATTGAATGAGAAGGTGTGTCCAAACTTTTGGCCTGTACTGTACATAATTTAAATGCATAAACATTCAGAATGCAAGAAATTCAATTTTTTATTTCAAAATCCGTTGAAACAGATCTGGTCAGATCAGGTCTGAATGCATTTCTATAATGTCTCTAAATCCACATTTAGATGGATGGTTTCTGCTGTAAAAACAGGAAACTGTTGGGCAGGGCTGTTAGTGGGGGGAGTTCAGTCACAACCAAAAACACTTATTATATAAACAAAAGGCTTAATAATTGTCATTTCATGTAATGATGACATTAAAGATTACATTAAAAGGGACACATATAACTCTGTTTTGTATTTCACTTTTTTTGTGCATTCAACTTGTTTTCATGTAAAATCTTTCACATCTTTCATCTATAATCTAACCAGCCTGTTCTCATGAACCAAATGTCCAAAAGTTAAGCACTATACTTCATATGATTTCCACGTTTTGTTGTTGCTGTCAGCACCACGTTGACTGCAGCTCTATAAGAACGTGGCTGGAGTTGAGTTTAGTTACATTTTATTTATAGTATCAAATCATAACAAGAGTTATCTCAGGACACTTTACAGATAGAGTAGGTCTAGACCACACTCTATAATTTACAAAGACCCAACAATTCCAGTAATTCCCCCAAGATCAACCATTCAGTGTGACAGTGGTGAGGAAAAACTCCCTGTTAGGGAGAAACCTGGGACAGACCCAGACTCTTGGTAGGAGGTGTCTGACGGTGCCGGTTGGGGGTGTGATGAACAGTGGTGATAATAGTCACAATAAAGATAATGGATCAGTGACTAGAAATAGTAGTTGTAGTAGTTCATGGTGTAGCAGGGCACTGCAGGGAGTAAAAAAATAATTGTACTCATAATTCTGGCAATAAAGAATAAAACAAATGAAATAATATTAAATTAAAAAATTTAAGAATTACTTATGAGCACCTATTCTATTCAATTCAATTCAATTCAATTTTATTTATAGTATCAAATCATAACAGAGACACTTTACAGATAGAGTAGGTCTAGACCACACTCTATAATTTACAAAGCCCCAACAATTACAGTAATTCCCTCAAGAGCAAGCATTAGCAGTGGCTATTGCGACAGTGGCGAGGAGAAACTCCCTTTTAGGAAGAAACCTCGGCAGACCCAGACTCTTGGTAGGCGGTGTCTGACGGGGCCGGTTGGGGTGGTGATGGTGATAATAGTCGCATTAAAGATAGTGGAACAGTGACTTTGAAGGTATTCGGACAATAAAAAACGATCTATCTATTTAAGCTCGCTCTCAGTGAGAAAACATTCAATCTTATCAAAAATATATCAGAACAATTCTGTATAATCTTTAACATAACATGTAGTCAGGGTTTTCCTCGACATTATAACTCTGAGATGCAGCAGCCGAGCCGCTTCGGATGAGTTCAATGAATGTCAAGCACCGAAAAAAAGCGCCAAAACCAGCAAAACAAAGCGCCACAAACACAGAAAAAAGCACCAAAACCAGCAGGAAAAAGCTCCAAAAAACAGCAGGAAAAAGCGCCAAAAACAACGAAAAAAAAGCGCCAAAACTAGCAAAACAAAGCGCCAAAAACAGAGAAAAAAGCACCAAAACCAGCAGGAAAAAGCTCCAAAAAACAGCAGGAAAAAGCTCCAAAAAACAGCAGGAAAAAGCAGGAAAAAGCACCAAAAACACCGAAAAAAAAAGCACCAAAACCAGCAGGAAAAAGCGGCTGTGTTTTTTTTTGGGGCATTTCTTTAAACCAATCACAATCATCGTGGGGCGGGGCTAAGCTCCGGACGGAGCCACGGTGCCTCTGCTAAATAGTCTCAGGAAGGAACTGGTTTTGGTGGAACATGTGTACGTTCAAAAGTAGTTTAGTCGTGCAACAGAAAACTCAGCTTGGACAGATAGTCTAGCTAGCTGTCTGGATTTACCCTGCAGAGATCTGAGGAGCAGTTAACCATAGTCCTCACAAATCAGCCGGAGGTTAGAACCCCGACACAGAGACAGAGGAAGAAACGTTGTGGACGTAGACTAGTGCATGGAGTCACTTTTTTGGCATATGACACCGATAGCCGGTGAAACACAATCAATGAGCCTTCTAGTTGTAGGAAGGCAGCAACTCACACACAGAGATATAACAGTGACCAGTCCCTCCAGGATTTCACGATGTCGTGTGTAGTGGGTGGTGATGGCACAGTGGATATGACACATGCCTTTGGTGTGGGAGACCCAGGTTTGATTTCCACTGCAATACATCAACCAATGTGTCCCTAAGCAAGGTACTTAACCCCTAGTTGCACCAGAGGCGTGTAACCTCTGATATATAGCAATTGTAAGTCGCTTTGGATAAAAGTGTCAGCTAAATGTAATGTAATTCACACACATTCAACCAATCACTATGAATTTGGTGCGACTTGTAATTTTGACCAATCGCTGCAACTTTTCTGCAAATTTGACCCATAACCTGAAGTTTACCACGACTTCAACCAATCACAGCACTCCCACGTGCACTCTGAGAGCGTGTTGATCATTTCCTTGTGTCTGATATGAAGACGAGACGTGTGTGTGAAACGTACAACGTGCAAAACATTTCAGACCGTTTTTACATTTTAACTTCAATGTACGCTGGAACGATTTAAAAGTTGCTGAAGTTGCTGCCGTTTCAATCCTGGCTGTCGGCTCTCTGCAGCGGGCGGGGCTGCTGCTCCGTACACACACGCACACACACACACACACACACACACACACACACACACACACACACACACACACACACACACACACACACACACACACACACACACACACACACACACACACACACACACACACACACACACACACACACACACCACACACACACACACACCACACACACACACACACACACACACACACACACACACACACACACACACACACACACACACACACACACACACACACACACACACACGGTGGATGCAGGAAAAACCGGAGATGAGACAGCTGCCCTTGTTATTGTAAGTGCATTGATCAGTTAAAGTCCAGTTAATACTTCATCAAACCGTATGAATGTGTGTCCCAGGCCAGGATAGTGTGTGTTTCTGTGTGTGTGTGTGTGTGTGTGTGTCCCAGGCCAGGATAGGAAATGAACTAACTAATGTAAAGATCAACAAGCCACTGACACATATGTTCATATTTGATTCATTTAATAAATTATTATTGTTTGTCTTAAATCCACCAGCCATTTTCATATTAGAACATTTGCAGCATCCTGAGCCGGTTAGTTGGGTACTAAGAAATCTCAGCCCAGAGTAGTTTTATTCTCCCCGAAACAAGTTACCTTTTTATTTTTAAAGAACTATACATAAAAAAAAAAAAAAAAAAAAAACGTTTGTCATCGTAACTTTTATCACAATTTTTTACAACAGCTCCCGCGAAATCAAGCATTTTGGGCCACAACAATCTCCTAAAAAGGCTGCGAAATCCTGGAGGGACTGAACGATATACAGTATGCTGCACTTTTCTTTTACCTTAAAGTTTATTTGAGGACAGGAGCACGGGCTGAGGTCTGCAGGAAGGATTCAGTAAAGGTATTTGAAGTACTGAAGTACATATATTATTTATAAAACATGTCTGAACATGAAGGCCCTAAAGCGACCAATCAGGCTCGACCGGCTACCATCTGCTCATTATAAACCATCATCACTGCTCTGATGAATAATGCTGCATCACTACCTGGACTCTCTCACACACACAGGTGAGTACAAACTCTCTCACACAGCAAGTATTTTGACAGGTTTTTTTTTTTTTTTTTACCAACTATTTACTTCAAATGCTTTAAAAATGCTGGAATAAAATACCCAAATTCAATGAAAGTAGTGAACTGATTATTTTATTATTATTTAACTTGTAAAAACACATTTTGGTTGAGAGAAACCCACATTTCTGCTATAGGAACTTGTAGAAAATGGGTCAGATTTGTCCCGAGGACAACAGGAGGGATAATAAAGTGGATCACTTTGTATTGAATTAAGAATTATGAAAACAAAAAATACACAAATAACTTTTGTCATGTGGCGCTGATCTTCTTCCGTACAGCAACTCTCTCCATCCATTTAAAGTAACCTTAACCTTCACAGATGTTCCTGCTTTAAACACATTTAATGGTAACTTTGATGATGATGTTACGAGTTTTTCTTTCTTGAAATATTACAACTTTTTATATCCATTAAAAACTGACTGAAAACAGACCAAAAACTGACAATAAACTAACTGAAAACCGACTGAAAACGTCATTAAAAAGTGATACAGGAAACTTACAAAGTCCCGATGAAACTGACTGTTTACGGTCAAAATTAATGCACTAAATTAATATATATTATCTATATTTGTTCTGTTATTTTTACACATTGATTCCAAGTGTTACTAAGTGGTGGTGTTACAGAGTCCTGTGCAACCCCGCCCTCCCCCACCTGTTTGTTCCTGTTTAAGGCGTTCCCAAATACGCCCGCACTTTCAACTGTCCGTGTGCCAAAGTATTCATACTCAACCGGTTCCGTCAGTTCAGCAAATCTCAAAACTTTGATTGAGAACTGTCTAATGTATATGAGAGTATTACTATATAGAGTATTACTATATAGGTACCTGTCTAATGTATATGAGAGTATTACTATATAGGGACCTGTCTAATGTATATGAGAGCATTACTATATAGGGACCTGTCTAATGTATATGAGAGCATGTTAAGTGTTGCAGTGTTGAGAGATGCTTATTTTCTGTATTTTGTGTTGTTTTTGTAAAGCTGCCGAACGGCTAGAGTCCAAAACATATTTCCCTTCGGTGACAATAAAGTATATCTTATCTTATCTTGCATTCCTGTGTTGTCCACATGTTAAGTAGATGCTGAATGTTTCTCCTCCGGCAGGTTTGAAGTTGTGTCCTCATCATGTCAGACGGCAGCAGAACTGTAAACGATGTGAAGACCTTTCTCAAGTCCTACCGAGACGTTGAGAGGATGAAGTTCTACGACCAATGGGCCGAGACGTACGATCAGGTCAGTGGACACAAGCTCATCCTCGCTGATCCAGTTCTCATTAACCAATTGTACAAAAAGCTAATTAATTAATCCTCAGAAGTCTGAGGGCATTTTTCTCGATTTTTACATATCTTCTCAAATTCAAATATGATGGGTGTTTGCATATAACTTTGCATACTCTTGCATGTCCAGAATCAGAATCAGAAAGGGCTTTATTGCCAAGTATGTTTTTTGCACATACAAGGAATTTGTCATGGTGTTGTTGGTGCATTAGTGTTAATTTCGACAGACGAGACTAAATACGTTCGTCAACGACCTTTTTTTCCATGACTAAGACGAGACGATGACGAGTCTGTGTCAATGCCCAAAAACGCTGACTAAGAGTAAATTAACGCGCATTATTGTTGACGAAAAAAGACGAGACTAAAATGTTTTGCATAAAATAAAAACTAAGATAAAATCTCTCTTGATTTTCGTCTACAATCGTCTCTACTTTTCCATCATGAGATAGAATATTCAGCTGTTACTAGGGTTGGGTACCGAGACCAGATGCTAATACGGCACCGACCGGTGCCTTAACGACCAGTATCTACCGGAACGAATAGCAACGCAGATTTCGGTGCCACTTAACACTATACTTGGCAGCAAGTAACGTTAGCCTACCGTTAGCTAGTTAACACTACACTTGGCAGCAAGTAACGTTAGCCTACCGTTAGCTAGTTAACACTACACTTGGCAGCAAGTAACGTTAGCCTACCGTTAGCTAGTTAACACTACACTTGGCAGCAAGTAACGTTAGCCTACCGTTAGCTAGTTAACACTACACTTGGCAGCAAGTAACGTTAGCCTACCGTTAGCTAGCAGCTTTGAGGTGTGAAAGCACAAGGCGCTCAAAGGACTTCATAACCACAGAGGTCAGGGCGACGGGTCTGAAGTCATTAAGTCCTGTGGGCCTTGGCTTCTTGGGGACAGGGATGATGGTTGAGGTCTTGAAGCAGGCTGGCACGTGACATGTCTCCAGTGAGGTGTTGAAAATGTCTGTGAACACCGGAGACAGATGGTCAGGGCAGTGCTTCAAGCTGGATGGGGAGACAGCACCCGGTCCCGCAGCTTTGTGGGGGTTCTGTCTCCTGAAGAGTTTGTTGACGTCTCTCATTGATGGAAAGAGTCATTACTGTGGTGTGAGGGGGGGTTGGAGGTGGAGACCTTTAAAGAGGGCATTGGTGAGGGAGGTGGAGGTGATGCACAGTGGCTGTGTCATGGCGGATGTTTCAGGACTGTCCTTTTGTCTTTCAAAGCGACAGTAGAACATATTCAGGTCGTGGGCTAGGCTTCGGTCATTGAAGGAGGAGTGGGGGGGCAGATGGTGATCCGTTTGAGCCCTTTCCAGACAGACACAGTCGTTAGTTGAGAACTGGTGCTGGACTTTTCTGGAGTACAGTAGTTTAGCTGTTCTTACTGCCTTCCTAAACTTGTACTTTGCCTCTTTAATTCTGTCTTTGTCCCCACTCCTGAAAGACCTTCCTCCACAGAGCTGCGGAGGAAGGTCTGGCTAGTTAACACAGCATTCCTGGAGCTGTGGTATCTATGAATCATTGGTAAATAAAAAAAAAAGTAGACAATTCATAGTTCTCAGTCTCACTACTTTTCTGCCTTCCTCCTCTAAATCTACACATAACAATCCCACTTACATCACGTGTGTTGTCTCAAGCCTACTTAATTACAATTCTCATTCTCACACCATCTCATGTGTACAGAACAGTTTACACCTTTCTTTTTAAAACAGGATTGCAACCTGATGGGCTACAGAGCGCCACATCAGACGGTAGACTTCCTGAACGCCAACTTCTCTGGGAGTCCTGAGGAGGTTCTGGTTCTGGACGTGGCCTGTGGATCTGGATTGGTCGCTAAACTGGTGAGACAAAACCTTCTCACTTAAACTTCCCGAGGTCTAACGTCATTTACTCAATGTTTATATATCTTCTCATATTCACCTTTTATCCCTCCTGTTGACCTCGGGTCAAATTTGACCCGTTTTCAAAGTTTCTATATCAGAAATATGGGTTTCTTTCAACCGAATTGCCCCGAAATAATGTGGATGGTTCCCTACAACACTCTTCACAAGTGAAATTAATTATCGGATCTAGGCCTGTCACGATAACAAATTTTGCTGGACGATAAATTGTCCCAGAAATTATTGCGATAAATGATAATATTGTCGTTCTGAGGCCATTTTCATCTAATATGATGATAATGGCATAATAATAATGCTGGTACACCTTTTCAAAGATCAATGAACTTTTATTTCTAAAGAACATTTAACACTGGAACAGGAAGACATTTTAAATATCCACAATAAATGAACAAAACAACCAAAAACAAGTGTTAATTTTGACCCGGGAGGACAACACAAGGGTTACATATCTTCTTATATTTACCTTTTAAGAGGATACGCAAATGACAAATATATAAATAATGCACGTTTCACATCAAAATGTTCAGAACAAACTCAGCTTTCTGTAAAGTGAGGCCCAAATCTGTCCCAGAGCAACATATGAAGAGACAATTTGGTTCTCTTCAAACCATAGGCCTACTTTTCCTCATGTGGACACAAGGGTTAAGAGATCTAGATGTCATAGTTACTGTAGTTGGTCCTATCTTCCTGTGTTGATAGATGGCTGAACTGGGCTTCAGGAACTTTGTGGGAGTGGACGGCAGTAAAGGGATGCTGGAACAAGCTGCAAAGACCGGCCTCTACCAGGACCTCAGACTGGCCCTACTGGGAACAGAACCACTGCCGGCACAGACTGGTACTCACACTTCATACACACACACACACACACACACACACACACACACACACGGACACAGACCAAAAACCTTTGAATTCAGCCCGTTAGGTTCCACTAACTAATGCTGTATGATCCCTACAGAGATAGACCTTTTAGTTAAAGAGTAAAATCCTTTTAGTTTAACCCTTAAAAGGGCAAACATAAATACACTTAATGGAAAAATGATTCATTGCTATTTTTTTTAATGTATCTACACTAAATGACACAAGTTCTCCCGAGATACATTGCCCATTTAAGGTAACATTTTGCATTGTATTATTTTTATTATAGTTCATATGTCAACTTTTAAAACATTTAATAAACAATTAATTAGCTAAATTATTTCATTTTTTCCATAAACAACATTAGAAAAATTGGAAAAAAAAGAACTTTTTTACCATCTTCCCCGTGGTGCCCCGCACCAGATATATTCTACGGGCAATGGAAGCTGTTTCTTGTACTGTATAAACTGCTGACAGAAATTCACTGTGTACGCTGGTGAATTCATCAATAGTACATATTTGAGAGTAAAATAAAAAGTAATCAATGTTGCACACCTTTATCCTATTTAATATCTATAGAGAACAGGCCTCGAAACATAAGTATATATATCTGTGAGTGATCAGCCCTGTTAAATACCCTTATATGGGCATTGTATTCCCCAGGATACAGGCATTCAATGCCTGTTTACCAAAGTTGTGAGAAGATAATTTCAAAAATGGAACATTGGAAACTATGTAAAACTATCTTTAAAAAACTATTTTCTAAAACAAAATCACTCTAAAATATCATAATCGTGAATGATATAACAACACTTACCTCACGGACAATGTCTTTGTCCACATATGCTGCCATTTTGGATTTTAATACAAATGTTTGGAATGTTGGCATGAAGTCACATGACCTGATTACATGACCCATCACCCCATCAGTGTTTCTCATCAACTGCAACCAAGAGGGTAAGCGTCAGTCAACTATGGCGTAGCTCATATGGCGCCATTTTGTTGCTACCAAGCCATCACCTCCCGTTAGCATCCCATTGACTCCCATTCATTCTGACGTCACTTTAACAGAGAATAACTTTACATCTGAAGTGTTTAAAGACTCTATTTGTCCGTTGTTTATTTCTAAAGAAACACGACAATGTATAAAAGGCTCCATTACCTTGTAGCTCACGTTATGGCTCCGTAGCAGACGCTTTTATAACAATAGGCTAACGATTGGGTCATAACCACGAGACTTACTGTCACACAGTAGAGGAATTACCGTATAGTACAGGAGAAGCTCACAGGCAGTTTGGACTTCCATTATCTGTTTAGGTTTAATTACTAATGTTAACTAGCATGTTAGTGATCAGTAATTACTAATGTTAACTAGCATGTTAGTGATCAGTAATTACTAATGTTAACTAGCATGTTAGTGATCAGTAATTACTCATGTTAACTAGCATGTTAGTGATCAGTAATTACTAATGTTAACTAGCATGTTAGTGATCAGTAATTACTAATGTTAACTAGCATGTTAGTGATCAGTAATTACTAATGTTAACTAGCATGTTAGTGATCAGTAATTAGCCTGTGTCTATGTTATCTCCTTACATATACCTACACTCTCCGTCTCTGTGAGATTGGGAATGATTGAGATTTCTCTCTCACAGCTACCAGAAGACTTCACACTTTCAGACACGTTGCTCACGTCACATCTACGTCTTCAAGCTCAGTTGGAGGCTGCTCAGTAACACTCAGCCAGCACCGGGAAAGAGACTTCTGATATCCTCCACTGGTCTCAGACCAGAGACACAGGATCTCGTGGTTCTGGAGACACAGAGACAAGCTAACCCCCTCCCTCCTCCCCCTCCTGTGGTTTCAGATGCATTTGACGTAGTGATGATTGTCGGTGCTTTGCGTGATAGTTTCGTTCCAGTCAGCGTTGTGAGGGAGCTCTGCTGCGCTGCCAAACCAGGTAACCAACAACTTACATACGATCTGAGATAGCCACCGCCAGGGATTGTTGTTAATGTTACAAAAGTGTCTGGAAGCAGCCGGCCAATGCAATTCATCTGGGCAAATCCATCAGATATCAGAATCAGAAAAGGTTTTATTGTTACCATTAGTACACTCAGGAGTTTGCCTTGGTGAAAGGTGCATACATAAACAAACATATTAAACATTAAAGCTATAGTACATAGTTTCTGTCTCCTCCATGAGGAATTCTAAGTAATGACAACAACACTTTTGGCATGTCCACATGATACAAGATCTTCAGTGATAACTGTTTAGCATTCTAAATTATTATTATTATGCTCATTTTCAGGTTCATAATTGTATTTTGAGGTTGTACCAGAATAGGTTTACATAGTTTAATTTTCAAAAAACACCATATTTTTGTTGTACTGCACATTGCTCCAGCTCCTCTTTTCACCCTGTGTCAGGTCTCTGTTTTTACTACAGAGTGAGACATCTCAACTTCTGTAACGCTGTCAGTCGAACATGCTCAGTAGCTAGGTAAGGACTACATGAGCTAGCTAGCTGTTTGTCCAACTTCGGCCTGTACAAGGCAGGATTAGCCGGGAGACTTCTTCTAAACGAGGGCGCACTTCCAACTTTGCGTTGAATACCTGCAGAACAGAGACATGGAAGTAGTTCTATACAATTTATTTTGTAGATTAGAGTGAATTTGTGTGTGTTATAGCAGTGTTTTGCCATTCAGAACGAGCTAGCATGCTAAGGGTTAGCCCCCTAGCCCCCTCGTCTCAGCTAGTGCCGTAGAAAGCCGTGCAAATTTTGACCAGCTCACCAGGAGACTGAAGGCAGGACACATTCAGAAACCGGATCTCACTCAGAACACCACAGATGTTTTTTTCCAAGTTTGTATGCATGTGGAAGCACCAGAGACACAAAATAACACCCCAAATCCCAGAAAAAGTTTTTCATAATATGGGCACTTTAATGCTCTACATTAAAAGAAAAAGGAAATGTGAATCTGTTATTTCCAACACTGTCTGCTGCTTCAGTGCCTCGTCCTCTGAACAATGGCTTAAATGTAACGGACGTTCATTAATATCATAAGTTATATAAAAGTTACGCACTAAAGCTTTAATATGAAATAAACAATAAATACAGAAAAATAAATATACTGTTGCATAAGATAAAAGAGGCTGCATGGGTTGAGTGCAGAACTGCAAAAAATATATAATAAGTGCAATGGGTGGATGTAAAGTCCAGGGTGAGGACATTCTACTATAATTCTTTTCTTCTTTAATAATTGTATATATTCCGTCCTGCAGGAGGCTACGTCTGCATGTCCAGAGTGGACCCAAAGTTGGAGTCTGGAGACAAATACAAGGTGTGTTTGGAGAAAGAGCTGCAGCTGATGGAGGACGAGGGACTGTGGACACGTGTGATCAGCCAAGAGATGGACAGATACATGATGGATGTTTATTATGATGACCAATACCTCTATGGGACCATGTACCTGTACAGGAAGTCACTCAATTAGTCTGAATGCATTCATACAATGTCCCATCTTTTGATCATTGTATTTTACATCTGAATTTGGTATATTGAATTTCTTTACGTCGAATTTTTGGTTTCGAATTATTGAACTAAGAAAAATAAAGGTGTGAAAATGAGTTGTTGAAATTTTGAACCCCATTCTCTGGCGTAAAATTCATATACATAATTTCAATGCATGAATATTCAGAAAAAGCAGGGTAACATTTTATAATAACCAATAGATGGTAAATTGATAGTTAATTAATCTTTAGTTTATTGTCATTTAACTGTCAGCAAACAGTCATTTTACAGTTAACTAACAATGAAATTATAATTAATAATGTTTACTAATTATTATTAATAGTGCTGTTAATTAACAGATTTTTGTTACACACATTATATCCCTCATATACTATATTAGGTATATGGTAATGATTAAAAAAATTTGTAAACCTTTAAAAAACATTTTTAAAACATCTATAAACATTACATAGATAGATGGACCAGATATTCCCAACACTTTGTTAAGGGTTACTAGTTGCTTTGTAAACCGTCTATAAACAGCGTCTGGAGGGTTATTATAAAGTTGCAACAGATGACTCTAATACCTTGTTAAATAGTTAATAAATACTTTGTAAACCATCTATAAACATTATCTGAATGGCTATTGTAATTATTGGTTAGTAAATGCTTGGTGAAGCAATGATGAATTTTTTGCCCTTCATTAAATTATATAAAAACAATTACCTATATACATATACATACATATATATATATATATATATATATATATATATATATATATATATATATATATATATATATATATATATATATAAATTAAATTATTATGCAAATGTCCCATCCTCCCCTGACCTCAACCCTATTGACAACCTTTGGAGCATCCTCAAGCAAAAGATCTCTGAGGGTGAGAGGCAGTTTGCATTAAAACCAGCTCTGGGAGGCACATTCTGACATCCTGCAAAGAAATTCAAGCAGAAACTCTCAATGAACTCACAAGTTCAATGGATGCAAGACTTGTGAAGGTGATCTCAAAGAAGGGGTCCTATGTTAACATGTAACTTGCCCTGTTAAGATGTGTTTGATTGAAATAGCTTTTGGTTTCAGTAAATATGACATCCTAATGCTGCAAATTCAGCAAATTCCCATGTTCAGTTCTTTAAACCTATACAATGCTTTGAAACTCTGTTGTGCACAATAATTTGGAACAGTGCAGTGTTGCCAAGTCCCCTTATTATAAGTGACTTTGGCCTTGTTTTTCTGTAAAGTCGCTTACAAATATTGGTAGTCGCGGGTCGCGGTTTTTTTGGGCTTGTTTCTAAAGTGT
>NC_041336.1:2769282-2789282 GCF_004354835.1 Perca flavescens
GGGGGTCTCATTTATAAACGTGGCGTACGCACCAAACGGGGCTGAAAATGTGCGTACGCCACTTCCCACGCAAAGGTTGTGATTTATAAAAAACAAACTTGACGGGAGAATGTTTGGTCCTCCACGCAAACTCTGACCCATGCGTACGCACATTTTGGAGACAAAATAGGAATTGGCGACGCAGATGGTGAGGTGGTGAACTGAAGTCAGACTGCAGAAAGTACATGTGGGAATAACCATTAGGCTACTCGTAATATGTTTAAGTATTAATGCCTCACGCACATTTCTTCACACTAAATCATGAAGATTTTACTGAGTGATAATTGAGTGATAATTGTTCTGAGTGATAATTGTTCCATAAACACCTCCAACTCAAATCTTAAATCAAAACTCTTTCTTAATATTTAATCGGTGCTGTCTCGCCGTCACATTGTCCGATACGGAGTGCAGGAGGAGGAGATGGCCCGACTACATGGAATACAGGATATCATCAAATACTCTAGCATTAGATAACTGCAGAACACAGTGTAAATAACTAAATATCTGTCTTTAAAACTGTGCATATATCATCAAATGTCAAAGTCTGGAAATATAGCCGTTAAGTTCTCGCGCAATCGTTACGCTCTATGTCCTCGTTATCGGTCCGAACTTTAATACTGTTCACAACAAAACCTGCATGAAGAAAAGTGTGTTTGCCTATTACACTTCGATTTCAGATTGTATCTCGGGGTGGGGGATACCACTAGTTGTTGTGTTTCTTGTTGTTGTTGTTATTTTAGCAAGTTAGTTAACAATCACAAATTGTTGTAGACTAAACATATAAATACTGCGGTGACCCCGTGTGTAATGCTGCATGATGGCCCTGCTGGCCCTGCAGGAGGACTGGAATGGAAGAATCAGGAGAAAAAGAGACTTCAGGGACCATGACGATGACTGGTTCATATGCTGATTTAAATTCCCTAATATAGCTTAATGGTAATATAGCTGTAATAGTAATATAGCTGCACTCTTGGATCTATGTACTGAATTGGGTCCAGTAGAGAGGGCAACGCGCTGGAACCGTGCCATCCCGGTCCAAATACAGGTCCTCGCCACTATGGGTGAAACCGGCTGTTTCCAGAGGGAAATGTCAGACAGATAAGTGTTTTTTTTAAATAAATATTATATATAATCTTCAACTTCATCACTAAGGCTTGTTTGGATATAATATATAGTTCTTTTAAATCTTATTATATACGTCTGGTATATTGAAGCTGTCCCCGAGTACCCTAATGCCTGCTGATTGGAAGATTTTATTAATAAAGGTAGTCTATAGATCCGGTTTCCATACGCTGTGCGACAACAGGCCGAAATTATAATTCAATTGAAATTCCCGAGCGTCTGAGAGGTTTTTATTTGTTTTGTTTTTTTCTCCGCCAGTCGTCATGATTCGTCATGATTCGGTGTAACGAAAGAGCAACTTCCAGGGTCATTAACATACTGATCAGCATTCACGAGGTGCTTTGCATTGACTATTTATGGTTAAAAATGGGCGTGTACAGGCCGGGATAAGAGGCTGATCCACTTACGCACACTTGTAGGTAATCTGTGATTTATAAAGGGAACATTGCTTACAGGTGTGCGTACACACGGTTTTATAAATCTGACTTTTTTTCAGCGTACGCCAATTTGGGCTTTTGAGCGCACGTACACTTATAGTAAGGATCCTACGCACAGTTTTATAAATGAGACCCCTGGTTTCCAGGGTGGAGAACAGGTCAGGTGAATTCTGGGAAGGAGCAGGTCCGTCAGAGACAGATAGTAGGCCAGCTAGTGGTGAGGTCCAGTAGTGGTGGTTCTGGTCCTGTGGATGGCAGGAGTGGAGCGGTAGCAGGAGTCAGGTTCCAATGGCAGCTGGATGCACAACTATGGGATTATCATAAAGTGTGCTTGTGTGTAAAGGGGAGACTCGTGGGTATGTACAGAACCCATTTTCATTCAGATATCTGGAGGTCAGAGGTTAACGAAAACCTTTGAAAAAGGCCATGGCAGTTTTTCCCATTCCAAACGTTAGCTTAAGTTTGGATCAATATTTATCTTCCTTCCCACCAAGCTAGCACAGCATGGGTTCCTTAGGTTGTCTAGTTTACTTTGATACCAATATACTGTTCTAGCTCTGGAACAGAACCTGCTACAGCCTCTAAAAGACAGTAAAGTCGGCCTAAAAGATGTAGGGCTGTCTTTACCTTTAGTTGTATAGTGATCTTGGTCTGTAACAACATGAGGAACCGGGATCATCAGTTCCAACAAGTCATAATCTAATATAATGTATTAAAAACTAACACTGTAAATGTATTTCAGATGGTGCTCAGATGGAGATAAGAAGCTCCAGAGATGACGGAGAGTTTAAAAGAGGAGAAGAAGTCACACTGAACTGCACCACAAACTGCTCTATCCACCAACTGGAGGTCAGCTGGTTCAGAGATGGCTCCGCCCTCTCAGAGTCTGGCCCCGCCCTCCATCTCAGCAATCTGACTGCAAAGGATTCTGGGACCTACACCTGTGGTTTGAAGAAGAACAACCTCACCCTCTCAGTGTTGTACAGCCTGCATGTGGAGACTGAAAAGGAAGGTTAGTTTGATCAGTTTTTATCTGAAAACATTTTCAGACCAAGGTTATAATCGTTAACGAAAACGAACAAAATAACGAAAACTAGGTGGGAAAAAACATTGTCGTTAACTGAAATAAAAATAAAAACAAGGCATTACAAAAAACGAAAACTAAACTAAAACCCTAATGTCTGTTTGCAAAACTAACTAATAATTAACTAAAATTATCGAGTAAATGTCCTTAGTTTTCGTCTTTGTCAATGTCTTTAACAGAGCATCTTTCAGAGTTGACATTTCCGACCATAGACCTGTTTAATTCAGTCTATGCCATAGACATATATAGTTTCTGACTGGGAACCCAGAAATTCCGACATTCCACGTCAAATTGAACACAACATGTCTGTACCCCTCGCCTGGCATTATAGCGGTACCGAAAGTCGGGAGAAAGTGGCAGAGTCCTATCTGATTATGACTGGGTCAGATGAAAGCAAGTGCCTCGCAGTGGAAGGTGGTAAAATAAGTGGACAATTAAGGGAAAAATCCCACGAAATTACATTTGAGAAGCGCGCTCAAGGAGGCTAACCATAGTTTACCTTAACAAGCAGCGACAGGGCAAGGAGAAGGCAAACCCCCCTTCCCCCGAAACAGAAGCTAATGTAACCCCGGTACAGGGCATGGATGTATGGGGCAGGGCCAGACATAATGACGGAGACAACCACAGGACAGAGAACACTACAGGAGGGCTTTCACCGGAGACCTGATAGCTGCTGGTTAGTCAATACGCAGGAACACTAAAAGCATGAGGAAGCGTGGGTTAATATGTGTATTGATACATGACTACACATCTGTGTGAGTCGATTGACTTCAAAAAGTTCGCCACTTTACTCAAACCAAAGTTCAAAACACCTGTTCATGTATGTCTTCTTTAGTCTGTTGGCTATTTAGGTTTTTTCCTGGCACAGTTACTAACCCATTTTGCACTTACTGTTACGTCTTGTTTAGACTGTTTACATACAGTATCTCACAAAAGTGAGTACATCCCTCACATTTTAGTAAATATTTCATTATATCTTTTAATGGGACAACACTGAAGAAATTACACTTTGCTACAATGTAAAGTATTAAGTGTCCAGCTTGTAACAGTGTAAATGCACTGTCCCCTCAAAATAACTCAACACACAGCCATTAATGTCTAAACCTCTGGAAACAAAAGTGAGTCCACCCCTATGTTAAATTCCCATAGAGGCAGGCAGATATTTACTTTTAAAGGTCAATTATTTCATGGATCCAGGATAATATGCATCCTGATAAAGTTCCCTTGGCCTTTGGAATTAAAATGCCCCCCCACATCATCACATGCCCTTCAACATACCTAGAGATTGGCATGGGGTACTTTCCATAAAATCTACTCTCACTGCAAATAAACCAGCTTTTAGGCTAACATAAAACCATAGCCTCGTGAGACCTTCCTGATCTCGCGAGCTCCAGTTTTCCAAACGACCGGGCCAATCAGCGTTGGTTTTGAGGTGGGTTAGGTGGTGATAGACAGATGTTTTATCCAATCAGCTAACCTGTATTATCAGACAGCGGTCCGGGAACCTGAAATGGGGCCTTTTATTCCTAAATTCTGAACACACCTCCCTGTAAGACCAGCACGACCATGGGCCACAGATGGTCGCAGGTGCATTTATTATTTAAACAACTTGGGCACTGGACGGGAAATTTACAACTGCAAAGACACTTGCGTCGGGCTAGGGTCATTCTTGACTTAGTGTGATCCACTCATCGCGGCTTAATCGGTTGCACGTTTGCAGAGCCAGGATAAGTAGGTGAAGCTATGTCAGCCAGGTCTACATAGCTGGGATAAGTGCACGTTCACGGATTTCTTAAATAGACCACGGTATCGATCACAGATTTACTGATGCACAAAAGGAAAAGACGTGTGCAGCAGCAGCTTCTAATGGAAATTTACAAGGAGGTGAAACATAATATGCAAAAAGGGAAAAACGCCCGACAGACAATAGCGGACCGACTGAATACGTATGGATTTAAAAAAATCTAGGCCTATTAGTAACTCCACGTTTTAATTGCTTTAATATGCTTGTTTTATGTGTTGGTTTTATTGCTGTATCTGTTTTAATGCGCTAAATGTGCTGGTTTTAGTGTAATGTGTCTTTGAGTAGCCTGTAAAGCACTATATAAATAAAAAATATAATATCTTATCTTATAAATTTATAAGGACTAGGCTTAATTTCAAAGCTTATTCATAATGCGACAATATGTTTTACAACCATATGCACAGATCTCCATAAGCTATGTCTAATTCTTAATATCCTCCTACAATTAATGTTCATACAGAACAAGCTTGACTGGACAAAAACTAGAAAAAGAAGTGACTTCAATACACACTGTAAGCATAAGCCTGTTATTATTCATGTTTTTATATTCTCACTCCCAAGATGACAATGACAGCCCCAAAATAAAATGATTAAGAAGCTTTGTGGCATTCCAACACATTCTCACTCCCATTTGGTAAAAAAGGACATTTGATCAGTAACCATTGTCGTCGTTATTGATGCAAAAAGTCAGCTTTCAGAGTCCGTTGCACGGTGTGGGAGGATCCCCCCGCCTCCCCCCGCCTCCCCGCGTTGCACGGGCGGGGGCACATTTTACGGTGACCGCAGCGGAGGAAAAGCCCATTTCCTCGTCCCACTTTTTACCATTACCATCTCAACAACTGCAGTAGTAGGATTTAAATCAAACTGGTGACAGGAATAGTGACAAGTAATGCATGTTAATAAAATGAAGCAGAACACATTCAGAAGACAACGGAATAACTGTTAAACACGTTTATTTCGGATCAGAGCGTCAGCTGATTTAACACATCAGACTCCAGGATCAATCTTAGCCTGCCTGTTAGCCTGCTCTGGACAAGGCTAGCCCCAAAGAATAAATCGCCATGGTTACTTGGCTGGGCTTAATTCAACCTGTTTTTGTGCAACCAAGTCAAAGCTAAATTCATCCAGGATAACCTGAATATCCTGGCTTAATCCCTTATCTTGGTTTTGTGCAATACCCCTCGGGTCTATAAGTCAAAAAAGCAGCATTTCCTTGTTATTTTAACAGAGCATTAGTAAAATGATCCTAGGTGGGTGCACAGCGCACACACACTATGCTTGTTACACACACAGGGATGCACAGGGACGCACAGCAGCACACACACACACACACACACACACACACACACACACAAGATTACAAATAATATTACGGTGCAAATCCATCATAACAGCAATGCTCCAAGGTCCAAACGCGCCTGGCTTTTAAAGGGAATGGGAGATGATCTCTGATTGGTTTATTGCATGTTACACCCAAAACACACATGTGAATTAGTGAAGACACTAAGGACAACCCTTTAGAACCATGCGCCCGGCACACGGACCCTTTTTTCGGCAAAAGTGGATTTGGACACTGAACGCAGCTGTGCCAGGCGCTTCACGCCATGCACTTAGATTGTTGAAATAGGGCCTTAAGACTTTAAACCTGCAGTGATTGGTTTATTTGACAGCTTGATTTGCAGCGGAACAGTCTGTGAATATCTGACATATTCTCCTCTTATAAAGCAGCTGAAGCTAACATGTCAGATTGTTACAGAGCAACATGACGTTAGATGCTTCAAGGTTAAAGTGATTCTCTCTGATTGTGATCGCACCTCCTGATTTTAGGCTCGTTGGAGATGAACTGCGCCTCGCCTGTAAAGTAGACGAGAGCAGGCGGCAGCAGCAGCCGGGGGCGGTGACAAAAGTCAGCTCTCAAGTCGGACAGTTTCCAGCAGTTTCCAGCAGCCTTCAGGCTGAACAGGAAGTGACACAAACACTGTGGTCCAATTCCGATTTAATAAAATTTTCTAAGACACATATCAGCTTGTACACAGTCTCCAGTTGTTTTAATTATGACAGAGTAGCTCTCAAAATGCTCTACATGCGATCTGTTGCTGATTTTAATTAACAGACTGTAGGTGATCCATAATCTGAACAGATTTAGTCTCTCTGACTTCTAAACATAACTATCGGCCTCACAACGTGTGTTCTGTATAGAATAAGCCTTTAAATCAGACAAATAGCAGTTAAAATCCCTCCGATTCAAAATCAATAAAAAGCAATCAGATGTTAGATCAGCTGAGAGGCCGGCGTTTCCCAGCATGCCCTGAGTCCGCCTGGGTCTTGCAGTTGGTGAAAAGCAACTCAGAACTGTGGCCACCTTGGTCTCGTGAGATTATTGTTGCCCACGTGTGCATGACGTCAGAGCAAGTCGGGATCAAGTCGGACACAAATCTAACCGGCATGCATTGGGCGGCGATTGCTGGTGATCGATTCTGCGCAGATCTGGCTCATCTCGAATGAGCCTAATGTCTGATGTGTTCTGCAGGTGGAGGTCACCCAAGAGGAGAGGGAAGTCTGCTTCTGATCATTGGTCTGGTGGTCGGGGTCCTGCTGGTTCTCTTCGCTGTTATTCTGGTCGTCTGCATCATCAAAAGGTATTTTAATAAATCTGTCTCTTTGTCTTCGTTATACAGCTCAGTGTGATGTGGGAGCAGGGAATGTGGACCTAAACGCAGAGAGAGGCAGGCAGGCAGGAGATGTATGGAACTCACGGATTTAATATAACAAAAAGCAGCAGTTCAAAGACTGGAAAACTCACGAATTGATGGATAAACTGACGGGCAAAAACATAGGCAAAAACAAACTGACACACGCAGGAACACAAGGCACAAGGATGCAACACAAGGGTAACAGGGCACGGACACAAAACAATCCAACAAGAGACAAAGGGAATATACAGGTTAAATACATGAGGTAATGAACAAATAAGTAAAACTAGACATGACAAGACAGAAAACAGACTATCAAAATAAAACAGGAAGCAGAACATAAACAGGGAAATGCACAACAGAAAAATACACAACAAAATATATACAGACCACAATACACAAAACAGGATACATAAACACAACAGGGAACAGAAATATACAGAATGGATATACAAACACAGGAAACATACAGAAATCAATAATACAGGCAACAGAAATGAACAAACAGGTAACAGAAGTGTCCATAGCATCACAGAGCCCCCTCCTCAAGGGGCGGATTCCAGACGTCCCAAAAAAAACAGAAAACAACCCAGGGAGGGCGAGAGAAAGTCTGGGGAAGGCCAAAAGTCCATAGGGCACAAGGAACAGAGAGCCCTGGAGGCACAGGCAACAGAGAGCACTGGGGGCACAGGGAACCATAGAGGGCCCGGAGAGGCCTGGGGGAAACAGAGGGCCGCTAGGGACAGGGAACAGAGAGAGACCTCAGCAACAGGGGACAGAGAGGCCTCGGCAACATAGGACAGAGAGGCCTCTGCAACACGGGACAGAGCAAAGGCAGACGCCTTCAGGCGGCCTGCGACGAAGGCGGAAGCCCTCAGGCGACCGAACTGGACGTCGAGGGCAGCGCCCCTCCAGGGGCCAAACAGGTGCTGGGGTCAGCCAACCCAGCAACCAAAACAGAGGTCACCAGGACATGACGTGCAGGAGTGGGTCTGACCGCCACAGGCAAAGTCTCTGGGGGGCAAGTCAGAGGCAAGCTCTTTGGGGCGGTCTCAGGGGTGCCGGAGACCGGCAAAGTCACAGGGGTGGTCACAGGGGTGCCGAAGACCGGCAAAGGCTCAGGGAGAATGGTCACAGCCAGTTCAGGGGGGCTGGACACCAGCCGGGATTCAGTGGGGCAGCTAGCCAGCCTGGGCTCAGGGAGGAGGTGGCTAGCCAGCTGGGGATGAGGGAAACAGAACAACCTGGGAACGCCAGGAAACGCGGGGGCACTAGGAAACTCGGGGGCACTAGGAAGCTTGGGGGCATTGGGGAGCTCGGGGACGCTAGAGGGCCCAGGGAGCTCGGGGACACTAGGGACAATAGAGAGCTAGGGGATGCTAGAGAGGTTGGGGACATTAGGGACACTAGAGAGCTCTGGGACACTAGAGAGCTCGGGGACACTAGAGAGCTCGGAGACACTAGGGAGGCTGCCAGCTAGCGGAAAATCAGGGAGGTTGCTAGCTAGCCAGGAGTCAGGGGGGCTGCTAGCCAGTGGGGAATCAACGGGGCTGCTAGCTAGCGGGAAATCAGGGAGGTTACTAGCTAGCTGGGGCTCAGAGAAGCTGCTAGCTAGCCAGGGATCAAAGAGGCCGCTAGTTAGCCAGGACTGAGGGACGTTGCTAGCTAGGCTGGATTCAGGGGAGCTATTAGCTAGCTGGAACTCAGGGAGGTTGCTAACTAGCCGGGGCACAGAGAGGCTGCTAACCAGCCAGGGCTCAGGTAGGCTGCTACCTGGCCTGGATTCAAAGGGGCTGCTAGCTAGCCTGGATGCAGTGGGGCTGCTAGCTAGCCTGGGCTCAGGGGGAAGGCTGCTAGCAGGCCGGGAGCCTGGGAAGGGGCTGCACATCAGCCCAGAGTCAGGAGAGCTGCACGTCAGCCCGGGAACAGAAGGGTTGCACGTCAGCCGGCCAAGCAGAACATAAACAGGGAAATGCACAACAGAAAAATACACAACAAAACAATACACAAAACAGGATACATCAACACAACAGGGAACAGAAACATACAGAAATCAATAATACAGGCAACAGAAATGAACAAACAGGTAACAGAAATGTCCATAGCATCACAGTCAGTTTGAAAGATGATGATCAGTGATTTGAAAGAACGAGATCAGGGTACAAGCGGCCAAAATAGGTTTTTCAGGAGGGTGGCTGGCGTCTCCCTTAGAAATAGGGTGAGAAGCTCAGTCATCCTTGAGGAACTCGGAGTAGGGCCACTGCTAACGTCCAGCTGGGAGGAGGCCTCGGGGAAGACTCAGGACTAGGTGGAGGGATGTCCAGCTGGGAGGAGGCCTCTGGGAAGACCCAGGACTAGGTGGAGGGATGTCCAGCTGGGAGGAGGCCTCGGGGAAGACTCAGGACTAGTTGGAGGGATGTCCAGCTGGGAGGAGGCCTTGGGGAAGACCCAGGACTAGGTGGAGGGATGTCCAGCTGGGAGGAGGCCTCGGGGAAGACTCAGGACTAGTTGGAGGGACGTCCAGCTGGGAGGAGGCCTCTGGGAAGACCCAGGACTAGGTGGAGGGATGTCCAGCCAGGAGGAGGCCTTGGGGAAGACCCAGGTCTAGGTGGAGGCACATCCAGCTGGGAGGAGTTCTCGGGGAAGACCCAGGACTAGGTGGTGGGATTATATTTCCAACCTGGCCTTGGAACACCTCGGGATCCCCCAGTCAGAGCTGGTTAATGTGGCTTGGGAAAGGGAAGTTTGGGGTCTCCGGCTGGAGCTGCTGCCCCCAGCGACCCGACCCCGGATAAGCGGACGAAGATGAATGGATGGATGGATATTTATTACCCTTTGCACTCAAACTTTGTCCATCTGCAGCCCAGTGTTATTGTTTTAGAATATAAAGTATGGCTGTCAAAATGAATTTGATAATAACAAGTTAATGCAAATTCCATTTGCAGCACTAAATCTTTTGACGTGCGATTAACAACACACGTTCTGTGATTTGGGCCTAGCGGCGCTCCGTAGTTTGTAAAATCAGGAAGCGATGCAACAGTAACGTTGTGGATGGCTAGCAGAAACAGAAATGTAGAAAGAAAAGAGTAAGGAATTGTGACATCCCTAATAATTATATCTATAGTGCTTTCCTAAAAAGCATGCGGTGTTTGTTATTGTGACCATGTGGTTGTGTTATTATTGTGGTCATCGTGTTGTGTTGTGTTATTGTGGTCATGATGTTGTATTGTTATTGTGATCATGTGGTTGTGTTTGTTATTTTGGTCATGTGGTTGTGTTGTGTTATTGTGGTCATGGTGTTATGTGGTGTTATTGTGGTCATGTGGTTTTGTTTGCAGGAAGAGAGCAGCAGGTCGGGATCAGACAGCCGTGGGACGGGACGAGGAACAAAAGGTGAGTGGAGGTGTTTTACTGATTATTTTAGTTTGCAGACGAAGGATCTGTGTGATGAATAAGATAAAATTAGATAGACTTTATTAATCCCACACCGGGGAAATTCCTGTGCTACAGCAGCTCAAAAGAAAAAATGTACACATATCAGAATAACACAAATACACATTAAGTAGACATAGGAGAAAAATAAACATAAAGCATAAGAAATAGAAAAAATAGAATTTGTTATAATAATAATAGTAATAAAAACACACATATGTACACAATAAACACCCTTATATATAATGTATAAACAGACAGTATATGAACACAGATATACAGATGAATAGAAATGACATATTGCACCGTTGGGGGTAACAACGAGTGATAAATAAATAAATATGCATAGTGCAGAATATTGTCCAGTGATGGGTCATATTGCAGAAACAGCGAGCAATGCTACATTATAATGTTGTATTAAAGAGTCTGACTGCTGCTGGAATGAAGGACCTGCGTTAGTGCTCCTTCTTGCATGAGTCTCTCTTTCTTCATCTCTTCCTGTCTTTCTTCATCTCTTCCTGTCTTTCTTCATCTCTTTCTGTCTTTCTTCATCTCTTTCTGTCTGTGGTTTTCAGCACTCTGATAACATCTACAGCAACAACTTCTTGCCGCTTGCTGAGCAGCAAGGACCCAGCAGCGCTGTGGAGGAAGTCAGCTACGCCTCGGTCCAGTTCACACACAAGGAGCAGGCCAGGTACTGGAGGCTGCTAAACATGGCCCTGTTCATACCTTCAGACTTTGGTATTTTCAACATGGACCCTTTTTCCCCTGCAGTGGTTTTTAAGTGAACAAAACTCTTTGAAATGGGTCCAGTAAACAGTTACCGTTCACTAAAAGTTCTGTTGTTGCTGCTGACAGACTCAGATTATTATTCTAAGTGTCCGACAACATTATGGAAAGGATCCCTACAGAGATAGACCTTTTAGTTAAAGAGTGAGATCCTTTTAGTTTAGCAGGAAACAGCCCCGAATTCACCATCCCCAAACTCCACCAGACTCCATGTATATAATCAGGACTTTTAGCGTGTATAGAGCCAGCATATTTCCACCAGACTCCATGTAAATAATCAGGACTTTTAGCGTGTATAGAGCCAGCATATTTCCACCAGACTCCATGTAAATAATCAGGACTTTTAGCGTGTATAGAGCCAGCATATCTCCACATGTAAATGGGTGAATTAAAGGTTTATTTCAACCAAACCAGAGTAGTGATTGTTGGAACAGTGGAAAGATGAACAAAGATGGCTTTTGGTGGTTTTATTTAGTTTCTGTCCACTTTGAATGAAGTGTGTTTTACGATGATAAAAGTCCTGATTATTTACATGGAGTCTGGTGGAGATATGCTGGCTCTATACACGCTAAAAGTCCTGATTATTTACATGGAGTCTGGTGGAGTTTGGTGATGGTGATTTCGGGGCTGTTTCATGTTAAACTAAAAGGATTTTACTCTTTAACTAAAAGGTCTATCTCTGTAGGGATCCATCCCATAATGTTGTCACTTGACACTTAAAATAATAATCTGAGTCTGTCAGCGGCAAAAACAGAACTTTTAGTGGACTCTAACTGCTGCTGAACATTAGTCCTGTAGGGTTTCATTACAGCCCGGTTCTTGTTTAATACTGGACCAGTTTCACAGACTGTTTTTCTATCAGACACCCAAGTTAAAAAATAATGAACTTCATCCTCGGGCATTCACATGTCAATGAAGTAGTGGAGGACGCAGAGTTTTGATGCTGAATCATATGAAGGTTTTTCTCTTCATCTCTCCGATGACTTTTCTTCTGTTTCATATTTATTCATTTTCAGACCGGCAGAGAAGGTGGAGGACTCCGTCATCTACAGCTCTGTAGCCAGAACAGGCTGAAGACAAACCGCACCATGAAGGCAGATAAACTTTTTAAATTTTTTATTTTTAATTTTTAATTACCACAAAAATGTGCACCTCGCAAAAGAAAACTCCACATCCAATATTAAATGAAGTTAACTATTGACACAATACAGTAACGTGAGCTATTTAAAGGTCCCATGACATGGTGCTCTTTGGATGCTTTTATATAAACCTTAGTGGTCCCCTAATACTGTATCTGAAGTCTCTTTTATATAGACCTTAGTGGTCCCCTAATACTGTATCTGAAGTCTCTTTTATATAGACCTTAGTGATCCCCTAATACTGTATCTGAAGTCTCTTTTATGTAGACCTTAGTTGTCCCCTAATACTGTATCTGAAGTCTTTTTATATAGACCTTAGTGGTCCCCTAATACTGTATCTTAAGTCTCTTTTATATAGACCTTAGTGGTCCCCTAATACTGTATCTGAAGTCTCTTTTATATAGACCTTAGTGGTCC
This sequence comes from Perca flavescens, assembly GCF_004354835.1. Classification (NCBI taxonomy): domain Eukaryota; kingdom Metazoa; phylum Chordata; class Actinopteri; order Perciformes; family Percidae; genus Perca; species Perca flavescens. The sequence continues at coordinate 2,782,239 of NC_041336.1, forward strand.
CTAATACTGTATCTGAAGTCTCTTTATATAGACCTTAGTGGTCCCCTAATACTGTATCTGAAGTCTCTTTTATATAGACCTTAGTGGTCCCCTAATACTGTATCTGAAGTCTCTTTATATAGACCTTAGTGGTCCCCTAATACTGTATCTGAAGTCTCTTTTATATAGACCTTAGTGGTCCCCTAATACTGTATCTGAAGTCTCTTTTATATAGACCTTAGTGGTCCCCTACTACTGTATCTGAAGTCTCTTTTATATAGACCTTAGTGGTCCCCTAATACTGTATCCGAAGTCTCTTTTATATAGACCTTAGTGGTCCCCTAATACTGTATCTGAAGTATCTTTTATAGACCTTAGTGGTCCCCTAATACTGTATCTGAAGTCTCTTTCCCGAAATTCAGCCTCGGTGCAGAATTACAGCCACTAGAGCCAGTCCCACAATGAGCTTTCCTTAGGATGTGCCATTTCTGTGTCTGTAGCTATTGAGGAGGAGAGGGGGGGGCAGGTGGAGGGTGGGGGTGTGGCCTTGACCAACTGCCACTTTGCTCATTTGAAAGCCATGATGCCTCTCTCTCTCTCTCTCATGGGGGGGCCAAATTCTCTGGGTGGGCAAAGCAGAGAAAGGGGAGGTAACCTTTCCCCTTATGACCTCATAAGGAGAAGATTCCTGATTGGTCCATCTGAGCTTTTATTTTCTCAAAGACAGAGCAGGATACCCAGGGCTCGGTTTACACCTATCACCATTTCTAGCCACTGGGGGACCATAGGCATAAAGTGACATTTTCATGCAATGGGAACTTTAAATTAGCTGATACATGGTTAAACCTCATTGGCTCTTACCAGTGTATCTCCGTGTGTACTTCATCCACAGCAATCCAACCAATCAGTCCCAAAAAATCCCAGTTAGAGAGGAAATGACCTAATCATATTCTTTATAAAAAATCCCAGTTAGAGAGGAAATGACCTAATCATATTCTTTATAAAAAATCCCAGTTAGAGAGGAAATGACCTAATCATATTCTTTATAAAAAATCCCAGTTAGAGAGGAAATGACCTAACCATATTCTTTATAAAAACTCCCAGTTAGAGAGGAAATGACCTAAACATATTCTATTAAATCTTTACAATCATTCCCTGAAAGAACAGCAGGCCTGCCTTGGTGCACCGTCCAAACTCTCTTCTAAACTTGATATTTTCAGCGTGTAGTTCGCATAGAGAGGAAGGTTTATCCTGGAAATATACTTCCGTTAGTCCAGACTATCCCCGCCCTGATGTGTGTGTGTGCATGTGTGCATTTGTGTGTGTGTGTGTGTGTGTGTGTGTGTGTGAGTGTGTATCTGTGTATATTATTATTTCACTAGAGTTCTCTTGTTTCGGTGACAGTTTCTCTGGTTTTGTTCGTCTGTGTGTTTGTGTGTGTGTGTGTAAGTACTCTGTCTTGTGTGTACATAAATATATGAATTTGATTTGAAAAAAAGTGTTTGAGAGTTCCTGTTTCCAATTTCAGAGACGACAACAGAACACAGGAACAGGAATGAAATTATTAATATATTACTGATATTAAAATAAATAAATGTCTTCACTGTATAACTGTGAAGGCTGATTCTAATATGGTCTGTGTGTTCGTCTGTGTGTCTGTTTGTGTGTGTGTGTGTTTATCACTGTGTGTGTGTATGTGTGTGTGTGTGCATGTGTGTGCATGTGTGTGTTTTTGTGTGTGAGAGAGTGGGTTGTCGTAGGAGTGTGTGTGTGTGAGAGGGAGAGAGTAGGTTAGTTGTAGGAGTGTGTGTGTGTGTGTGTTTATCACTGTGTGTTTCTGTTTGTGTGTGTGTGTGTGTGTGTGTGTGTGTGTGTGGGGGGGTTAGATGTAGGAGTGTGTGTATGGAGATGTCTTTCATCTCCTGGATGAAAATTATACTCTTTCTGTAAACAAAAAGTGTGACCAAGTTCAATAAATCACTTAAAATTCAAAGAATTCACAATGAATGTTATGTGTTCAAATGCCTTTTGTAAAGGATATAATAAGGTCTTGAGGCAATCTGTCTTAGAAGATTAAGACATGGCGCTGTTCCTGTGGGTTTGGGTCTTAACCAGAGCCGGAGACGCTTCTGCTTGAGGCTGTTGCATGTCATGGTGAGTGCTGATTGGCTGATACACGTCTACCATCTACCAACCAGATGGTGTTGTGGGCGGGACATGAAGTGAAACTCAGTGGTGAGTGTTGATTGGCTGATAGAAGTCTACCATCTACCAACCAGATAGTGTTGTGGGCGGGACATGAAGTGAAACTCAGTGGTGAGTGTTGATTGGCTGATAGAAGTCTAACATCTACCAACCAGATAGAGTTGTGGGCGGGACATGAAGTGAGACTCAGTGGTGAGGTAAACGGGAGCAGAGGGAGAGACTCAGAGCTGTAGCTGAGACAAAGTAGAACACCTTTTATTTCATTAACTTTATAATAAAACACAGATACAGATCATCTGCAAACTGCCAAATATGGGACAGAGCCTTTCCAGTTGCTGCTCCACGACGGTGGAAGCTGCTGCCTTCACATATCAGATGTGCTCCCTCCATTTCTGTTTTTATATCTGGGATGAAGACACATTATAACTCTTTAATCTCTCAATCTGGTCTCATCATGTCTATCATTCTGCTGCTTGTTGTTGGCGTTGGGATCTTCTTTTTGGGTTTTGATATTTACATTTTATTGTGTGTGTGTGTGTGTGTGTGTGTGTGTACAGTACATGTGTGTGTTTGTGTGTTTGTGTATATCACTGTGTGTTTGTGTGTTTATGTGTATGTGTGTATATCACTGTGTGTGTGTGTCTGTCTGTGTGTCTATGTGTGTGTCTACGTGTGTGTGTGTGTGTGTGTGTGTGTGTGTGTGTGTGTGTGTGTGTGTGGCGCGTGTGTGTGTGTGCGTGTGTGTGTCTGTGTCTGTGTGCTGGTCTGTGTGTGTGTGTATGTGTCTCTGTGTGTGTCTGTGTGTGTTTGTGTGTGTGTCTGTGTGTCTGTGTGTGTGTCTGTCTGTGTGTCTGTGTGTCTATGTGTGTGTGTGTGTGTGTGTGTGTGTGCCTATGTGTCTGTGCGTGCATGTGTGTGGGTGCACGTGTGTGTATGTATATATGTGTTTATATTTGTGTTTGTGTCTGTGTGTCTGTGTCTGTGTGTGTCTGTGTCTGTGTGTGTCTGTGTCTGTGTGTATCTGTGTGTGCTTGTTTCTGTTTGTTTGTGTCTATGTGTATGTGTGTTTGTGTGTGTTTGTCTGTATCTGTGTGTGTGTGCCTGTGTGTGTGTTTGTGTCTCTGTGTGTGTCTGTCTGTGTCTGCTTCTGTGTCTGTGTGTGTGTGTATGTCTGTGTCTGTTTGTTTGTGTCTTTGTCTGAGTCTATGTGTGTGTGTGTCTGTGTGTATCTGTGTGTGTCTGTGTGTGTGTATCAGTGTGTGTGTGTGTCTCTCTCTGTGTGTCTGTGTGTCTATGTGTATGTGTTTGTGTGTGTGTCTATGTTTCTGTGTGTATATGTGTGTGTGCGTGTCTGTTGGTTTGTGTGTGTATGTATTTTTTTGTATTTGTGTTTGTGTTTGTGTCTGTGTGTTTGTGTGTGTGTGCTTGTGTCTGTGTGTTTCTATGTGTGTCTGTGTGTCTATGTGTCTGTGTGTACATGTGTGTGTGTGTGTGTGTGTGTGTGTGTGTGTGTGTCTGTGGGTGTTTGTGTGTATGTATGTTTGTATTTGTGTTTGTGTCTGTGTGTTTGTTTGTGTCTGTGTGTGTGCGTGTCTGTGTGTGTGTTTCTGTGTGTGTGTCTGTGTGTGTGTGTGTGTGTGTATGTGTGTGTTGTGTATATGCGTGTTTACTACCCCCTCTCTCTCCTCTCTGAATAATGTGTGTATGAAGACACGTCAACCTCTTCGGTTTTAGACTCATTTAAAGATCATTGATTACTGGGTAGATGTGTGTGTTTGTGTGTGTGTGTTTCTATGTGTGTGTCTGTGTGTGTGTGCCTATGTGTGTGTGAGTGTGTGTCTGTGTGTATGTGTGTATGTGTGTGTGTGTGTGGGAGTGTAGGTTTGTTTGTGTGTGTGTCTGTGTGTGTGTGTGTGTGTGTGTGTGCTTCCTCTCTCCTTCTTCTCTGACTAATGTGTCAATTGTGATTGGCTGTCTTTGGAGAAGAAAAGTAAGTCAGAGGTAGAGACTTATTTGATGATTTAAAAACAAAAGTGTTGAAAATGAAAACTGAGTGAAAGTCTGAAAAATACCTCCTGGTTTTGGAGATTGGGGGTGTAGTTTGAGTGAGAGATTTCTAAAGTCATGTTAGGCCTGCATGTAAAGATTTAGTGAGTAAACAGTTGTATGTGAGTAAAACAGTAATATGTAACCCCATGGCATACTACTGACTTACTGTGTACTTGTACTTCAGAGGAAAGTGTGTGTGTCTGTGTGTGTTTGTGTGTGTCTGTGTGTGTGTGTCTCTCTGTCTGTTTGTGTGTATGTATGTTTGTGTGTGTCTATGTTTCTGTGTGTCTGTGTCTGTGTGTGTGTGTGTGTGTGTATTTGTATGTGTGTTTGTGTGTGTACGTGTATGTGTATGTTTGTAAGTGTGTGTATGTTTGTGTATATGTGTGTGTGTTTGTGTGTGTCTGTGTATTGTGTGTGTGTGTGTGTGTGTGTCTGTGGGTGTGTGGTGTGTGTGTGTGTGTGTGTGTGTGTGTAGAGAGAGTGAGAGAGTGATGGAGATTATCTTCAGAGTGAGTAGTGACTCTAGAGTAATAATGAGAGAACCAAAGAGTCTCCCCTGTTCTTTCTGACCACAGTGGGAGATCTGGAACAGGAGAAGTTAACCCTCTCCTTGATCTCATGTTGTTTATGGAGAAGGAGAACCAGGACATGAGTCAGGAAGAAATGCAACGCTACCAAGCCACGACCGAGTGAAAGTTACATTTTGAAATGCGTGAAAAAGCCTCGCAATCTGAATTGAAAATGTTTACAAGCAAACACATTTACAAAAAATAATGCCCATAACAGGATTGAATAGAGGGCTGCCTAATACACGTTCAAATATCATTATTATTTTTATATTTGAATTATATTCATATAACGAAGTTCGGCATCAAAGCCCTAACAGACAGACATGTAGGCAACCAGACAGACAGACAGACAGACAGACAGACAGAGATATAGACAGATGCAGACAGAGATGCAGGAAGACAGAGAGACATACAGACAGACAGGCAGAGAGAGACAGACAGGCAGACAGACAGACAGAGGGAGACAGACAGATGCAGACAGAGATGCAGGCAGAGAGAGAAAGAGAGAGAGACAGACACACAGACAGGCAGAGAGACAGAGACAGATAAACAGACAGACAGACAAACAGAGAGAGACAGACAGATATGCAGACAGACAGACAGACAGGCAGGCAGACAGAGAGACAGACAGATGCAGAGAGACAGACAATTTAAAGCTGCTGTAGTGCCACCTGCTGGTCGTTTGAAGAACTACATTCTCCTGTCTGATTCAAAGATGATATTTAAACTTTATCAACAAGAACAGCCTGAGTGATGACAGCCCCAAACTTAATACTTTATCTACATTCTCCAGATGATACTTACACACTTTTACTGAAGTCATATTTACACTGCAGAACTTTAAGTATTTATATAGTGTGGTATTACTACTTTTAATGCAGTAATCTGACTACTTGACAGACAAACTGAAGTTTAACCGTCGTTCATTCAGCCGTTAGCTAGCGCTAGCAGCCGTTAGCATGCTAACACTAGCAGCCGTTACCGGTGTTTGTTTGTATGAATGAGACTGACAGACGGCCGGTGAGCCGGTCCGGTCCGGTGTGGAGACGGACACTCACCAGAACCACCAGACAGTCGGTGCTGACGGACGGGAGACCCCAGGCTCCTTCCCAGCAAAACAACTCGTCGGGCGCCGCCATCTTCAGCCGCGACGGTCAACTCTCAACCGGAAGAGAAGCTCGGCCCGCTTAGTTAGATTAACAAGTTTCAAAATAAAAGTCTTAAAATTCACCCAGATCCAAAATACTACTTCAGTAAAAGTTTCAAAATAAAAGTCTTAAAATTCACCGAGATCCAAAATACTACTTCAGTAAAAGTTTCAAAATAAAAGTCTTAAAATTCACCGAGATCCAAAATACTACTTCAGTCAAATCTAAATGTAGTTAAAGTACACATTTCCATTAACTAATGCATTTAACTTTTTCAAATATATTTCAACAAAATATTTTAAAAAATAATTCTAAAACATTTTGTACTTTTTTCTTAAAATATTCCAACATTTTTCCTCACACTATTTCACTAGTATTCTTAGTTTCACATAGTTAGAGTATCATCAGCTAATCCATGGTAACAGTGAGGAAGGGAAGGGGTTACTTTACTTTCCTCTGGTGTCAGATACACAGACACACACACACACACACACACACACACACACACACACACACACACACACACACACACACATAGAGAGAGACACACACACACCACACACACACACACACACACACACACACACACACACACACACACACACACACACACACACACACACACACACACACAACACATAGAGACACACACCTACACACACACACACACACACACACACACAGACACACACACACACACACACACACACACAACACATAGAGACACACACAACACATAGACACACACACACACACACACACACACACACACATAGAGAGACACACACGTACACACACACACACACACACACATAGAGACACACATAGAGAGACACACACATACACACACACACAGACACACATAGAGACACACTCACACAGACACACATAGACACACACACAGAGACACACACACACACACACACACAGACACACATAGAGAAACACACACACATACACACACTATTTCCTGCGGTTTTCCAGCTTTTTTGTCCACATTGCTGCACATTGATGATGACGATGTTAGCATCCTTCCAGTCCTGTGGGAGGGTCCCACGTTCCCAGATGTTTTGGATCAGGAGGTGCAGGAT
>NC_041336.1:2794282-2831782 GCF_004354835.1 Perca flavescens
GAGAGAAATCTCAATCATTCCCAATCTTACAGAGACGGAGAGCGTAGGTATATGTAAGGAGATAACATAGACACAGGCTAATTACTGATCACTAACATGCTAGTTAACATTAGTAATTAAACCTAAACAGCTAATGGAAGTCCAAACTGCCTGTGAGCTTCTCCTGTACTATACGGTAATTCCTCTACTGTGTGACAGTAAGTCTCGTGGTTATGACCCAATCGTTAGCCTATTGTTATAAAAGCGTTCTGCTACGGAGCCATAACGTAAGCTACAAGGTAATGGAGCCTTTTATACATTGTCATGTTTCTTTAGAAATAAACAAAGGACAAATAGAGTCTTTAAACGCTTCAGATGTAAAGTTATTCTCTGTCAAAGTGAAGTAAAAAAAAAATGGCGGTCAGTGTAATGCTAACAAGAGGTGATTGCTTTGTAGCAACAAAATGGCGCCATCGGAGGTTTGCGTTCTGAAGCGAAGCGTACCCCCTTGGTTATAACCAAATTAAGAAACAGCTAAACGTCAGCGATGTAATCTGGACAACATCATGTTGTGTGCTACGCGTGGAAAAGCAAGCAATTTCGTGTTCAATTTTGTGTTCAGGTGCATTCTGGGCGTGCTGGTTTTACAGGGAGGTGTGTTCAGGTGCATTCTGGGCATGCTGGTTTTAAAGGGAGGTGTGTTCAGGTGCATTCTGGGCGTGCTGGTCTTACAGGGAGGTGTGTTCAGGTGCATTCTGGGCGTGCTGGTCTTACAGGGAGGTGTGTTCAGGTGCATTCTGGGCGTGCTGGTCTTACAGGGAGGTGTGTTCAGGTGCATTCTGGGCGTGCTGGTTTTACAGGGAGGTGTGTTCAGGTGCATTCTGGGCGTGCTGGTTTTACAGGGAGGTGTGTTCAGGTGCATTCTGGGCGTGCTGGTCTTACAGAGAGGTGTGTTCAGGTGCATTCTGGGCATGCTGGTTTTACAGGGAGGTGTGTTCAGGTGCATTCTGGGCGTGCTGGTTTTACAGGGAGGTGTGTTCAGGTGCATTCTGGGCGTGCTGGTCTTACAGGGAGGTGTATTCAGGTGCATTCTGGGTGTATTGCTATCTTGAGGCAGTGGAAAGTGATGGCACCATTGACCAACAAAAACCTGGTCTAAAGTCAATAACGCAGCATTTCATTGTTATTTTAACAGAGCATTAGTAAAATGCTCCTAGGCTGGTGCACAGCAGTGTGCACACTATGCTTGTTACACACACAGGGACGCACAGCAGCACACACGCACACACACACACACACACACACACACACACACACACACACACACACACACACATGCAAGATTACACATAAAAATATTAGGGTGTAAATCCTCCATCAAAACAGCAGTGCTCCAAGGTCCAAACGCGCCTGGCTTTTAAAGGGAATGGGAGATGATCTCTGATTGGTTGATGAATGGGAGATGATCTCTGATTGGTTGATTGCATGTTACGCCCAAAACACACCTCTGATTAATGAAGACACTAAGGACAACCCTTTAGGACCAGGCACCCAGAACCTTTTTTTACCACCGTCAAACTAGCAAAAGTGGATTCTTACACGCCCTAAACACACCTCCGCTTCACGCCGTGCACTTAGATCGTTAAAATAGGGCCCAGGAATTCACACGCACACACACATTCACGTTATTTTTTTATGTTATCAGATTATAATTTAGATTATTTATTTGGTACAAGAACACGTGAGAGTTGCCGTTGTCATGGTGAGATTTTCAGGGTTGTGTCTCTAAATCCCTCAAATATAAATCCAGTCTAATAGGAGATGACATCACAGGTGAGAAATGTTTGTTTTTACAATCAGACATCAGTTTATAAAGAAGAAGAGAATCAGAGACACTGGATTCTGATATTCATTTACTACAATCATCTTCTTCTTCTTCTTCTTCGTCTTCGTCTTCGTCTTCGTCTTCTTCTTCTTCTTCTTCTTCTTCTTCTTCTTCTTCTTCTTGTGTTTGTCAGGAGCTCTGGGTCAAAGAGTGAACTATCCAGATCCTGTTTGTGGTATAAAAGGATCGACCATCACCCTCCCCTGCTCCTTCACACCACCAAAGTCTGTTGATGGCAATGGAAGAGAAGTTTTGATCGAGATCATCAGAGTCGTCTGGTGCAAGAACCACGAAACCTGTAAGATTATCTTTACGTTTGTGTACGACAGCGAATCAAACAACAACAACCCTCGTTACAGATACCTGGGAGACAAGAAGGGAGACTGCACTTTACAGATCTCAGATCTACAGAAGGAAGACGAGGCAACCTTTCGCTTCAGAATGGAAGCTAATGATTACAGAGCATCTTATACTGGCCAATCAGGAGTGAGAGTCACAGTCAAAGGTAAGAGCATCTCAAGGAACAGCAAGAGACTCGGTTGTTTATAACCTAATTAGGAAACAGCTACACAGAGACACACACACACACACACACACACACACACACACACACACACACACACACACACACACACACACACACACACACACACACACTCACACACGCAGACACACACACACACAAACACAAGCACACACACACGCAAACACAAGCACACACACACGCAAACACACACACATGCACACAGACAGACACACACACACACAATCTCCTGTGGTGGTCTACATGTAGAAAGAGAACTGGTTTCTGGGACATTGTTTGGAGTTCTTTTCAGAAAACGTCACTAAACACATCTGTAATCTTTCCTCCTCCCATTGAGGATCTTCCTCTTAAATCTCATCTGGTTTTTATCTGATTTTACAATATTACTGCTGAATAAATGTATCAAAGAACAGGGGAGGAGGGTTTCAGCCCAAACCTGGGGGGGGTCTGGGGGACATGCTCCACCGGGGAGATTTTTATCCTAATTGGATTTAATGAATCCACAAGATTGTTTACAGGCAGACCCAATTTATGCAACTCTGAGACTGTTTAGGGACCCCAGTCTGCAGAAATATTCAAACACACCATTTTAAAATAGGAAACAATAACACACGTATACTGCATGGGATTATCATAAAGTGTGTGTGTGTGTAAAGGGGAGACTCGTGGGTATGTACAGAACCCATTTTCGTTCAGATATCTGGAGGTCAGAGGTTAACAGCAGGGGCGGTTCTAGGATCAGACATTTAGTGGGGCTCAGCCCCTAATGAGAATGTGACACAGATACAGTGCCCTGCAAAAGTGTTAACCTAAATCAGTAATTTAACTGAATAACAATGAATATATATGTATTTATTATTATAACAGAGGATAAATGAAAAATATTGAACAGTCCCTCTATGGACTACCAGAATCGTATGAAATGATAATGAGGTGTAAACAATAAATAAATTAAAAATAAAACTTTCCTTTACTGGGTCACAGGTGCATAACATCAGCAACAGCGACACAGGATATTAAACCTTTTTATTTGAATGTGTAATTATTTGTCACTAACAGACAAGTTTGCAAACTCTAACTTGAAGTACTAAAATTAATAAAAAAACATGTATTTGTTTTTTTTGATTATAATTTTAGGGGGGCTGAGATGAAATTCAGGGGCACTTGAGCCCCCATAAAAAGGGTCTAAAATCGTCACTGGTTAATGGACACCTTTGAAAAACGCCATGCCAGTTTTTCCCTCTCCAAAACTTTAGCTTAAGTTTGGATCAATATTTATCTTCCTTCCCAACAAGCTAGCACAGCATGGGTTCCTTAGGTTGTCTAGTTTACTTTGATACCAATGTATTGTTCTAGCTTTGGAACAGAACCTGTTACAGCCTCTTAAAGACAGTAAAGAAACCCTAAAAGATTTAGGGCTGTCTTTACCTTTAGTTGTATAGTGATCTTGGTCCGTAACAACATGAGGAACAGGGATCATCAGTTCCAAGTCATAGTCATGACTAATAGTCATAATCTAATATAATGTATTAAAAACTAACACTGTAAATGTATTTCAGATGGTGCTCAGATGAAGATAAGAAGCTCCAGAGATGACGGAGAGTTTAAAAGAGGAGAAGAAGTCACACTGAACTGCACCACAATCTGCTCTATCCACCAACTGGAGGTCAGCTGGTTCAGAGATGGCTCCGCCCTCTCAGAGTCTGGCCCCGCCCTCCATCTCAGCAATCTGACTGCAAAGGATTCTGGGAACTACACCTGTGGTTTGAAGAAGAACAAGCGCACCCTCTCAGTGCCGTACAGCCTGCATGTGGAGGCTGACGAGGAAGGTTAGTTTGATCAGTTTTTATCTGAAAACATTTTCAGACCAGATCCAAACTCAACAAGTCTGTCTATAGAAACTACAAACTGAATCTACACCATCTTAAAGCTATAGTGTGTAGTTTCTGTCGTCCCCATGAGGAATTCTAAGTAATCACAACAAAACTGTCTGCGCGTCCACATGATACAAGTCTTCTGTGATCACACACCCCCCCCACACACGCACACACACACACACACACCTCACTCAGGGCCCATGAGGAATTCTAAGTAATCACAACAAAACTGTCTGCGCGTCCACATGATACAAGTCTTCTGTGATCACACACCCCCCCCACACACGCACACACACACACACACACCTCACTCAGGGTCCTGTCTTGCACCCAGCGCAGCGCAAAGCCCGACGCAAGTGTCTTTGCAGTTGTAAATTTCCCATCCAGTGCCCACGTCGTTTAAATAATAATTGCACCTGCGCCTATCTGTGGCCCATGGTCGTGCTTGTAAGGTGTGTTCAGGTGCATTCTGGGCATGCTGGTAGCGGGAAGTGATCGCGCCATTGACCAACAAAAACCTGGTCTAAAGTCAGTAACGCAGCATTTCATTGTTATTTTAACAGAGCATTAGTAAAATGCTCCTAGGCTCGTGCACAAAGATACTTGTTACACACACAGGGACACACAGCAGCACACACACATGCAGAAGATTACAAATAAAAATATATTACGGTGCAAATCCTCCATCATAACAGCAATTCAATTCAATTCAATTTTATTTATAGTATCAAATCAAAACAAAAGTTATCTTGCGACACTTTACAGATAGAGTAGGTCTAGACCACACTCTATAAATTCCAAAACCCCAACAATTACAGTAATTCCCTCAAGAGCAAGCATTAGCAGTGGCTGTTGCGACAGTGGCGAGGAGAAACTCCCTTTCAGGAAGAAACCTCGGCAGACCCAGACTCTTGGTAGGCGGTGTCTGACGGGCCGGTTGGGGGCGTGATGAACAGTGGTGATAATAGTCACATTAGAAGTCACAGTGACTTCGAAGGTTATCGTGGAAGTTCATGTCATAGCAGGGCACATCGTGTCATACTGAGTAGTGCAGTCTCCTATACCGGATCCTGACTACTCTGTGCATAGGAACATCACAGCAGGGCGTTGCGGGATGTAACGTGGCGCCTGCAGAGCACGGGTGGATGCTGCGGATGCAGCAGGACGCAGCAGGAGGGGCCGGGAAATGCAGAGAAGAAGAAACATAAGGACTCCGGGGAGTAAACTCCCCAGAGCTAGATTAGTAACAAGCATTTCTGGGACAGGATGCATACAAAAGTAACAAGTAGAGATGAGAGAGCAGCTCAGTGTGTCTTAGGGAGGAACAGAATTGTAATAGCATAACTAAGAGAGGCAGGTTAAACAGAGGTGCCTGGTCGGGCTAGAACTCTCCCCAACCGGATCGGGCTGTACTGGCCTGCCTCCCTCTACTCTCGCTAGATTATTAATTATACAGTATATAAACTGATGACTACGAGGAGAAGCAGTGGGCCGGGTTAGGTAGACGCTTCAACTCCTCGTTCCCTAACTATAAGCTTTATCAAAGAGGAGGGTTTTCAGTTTACTCTTAAATGTGGTGACGGTGTCTGCTCCTCGAACCCAGACTGGGAGCTGGTTCCACAATACTGGAGCCTGATAGCTGAAGGCCCTGGCTCCCAGTATATCATATATATATGAGCTCTTCTAAGTATGATGGTGCTTGACCATTTAGAGCTTTGTAAGTCAGGAGGAGGATTTTAAATTCGATCCTATATTTCACTGGAAGCCAATGCAGAGAAGCTAATACAGGAGAAATATGATCTCTTCTCTTAGTTCTCGTCAGAACACGTGCTGCGGCATTCTGGATCAGTTGGAGAGTCTTAAGGGACTTATTTGGGCAACCTGATAATAAGGAATTGCAGTAATCTAGTCTAGAAGTAACGAATGCATGGACTAGTTTTTCAGCATCGTTTTGAGACAGGATATTCCTAATTTTAGCAATGTTACGAAGATGAAAAAAGACTGTTCTTGAGGTTTGTTTTAAGTGGGCGTTGAAGGATATATCCTGATCAAAAATAACTCCCAAATTTCTGACAGCAGTGCTGGAGGCCAGGGTAATACCATCCAGAGTAACTATATCTTTCGAAAACGAAGTTCGGCGGTGCGTTGGTCCTATCACAATAACTTCAGTTTTGTCTGAGTTTAACATCAGGAAATTGTGGGTCATCCAGGATTTTATATCCTCAATACACGTTTGAAGTCTTGCTAACTGACCACTTTCATCTATCTTAATTGACAGATATAATTGGGTATCGTCTGCGTAACAGTGATAGTTAATTGAGTGTTTCCTAATAATATTACCTAGAGGAAGCATATATAAGGAGAATAGAATTGGTCCAAGCACTGAGCCTTGAGGAACGCCATGGCTAACTTTAGCGTGCTTGGAGGGTTTATCATTAACATTAACAAATTGGGATCGTTCAGAGAAATAGGACTTAAACCAGCTTAGTGCGATTCCTTTAATGCCAACTAAGTGTTCCAGTCTCTGTAACAGGATAGTATGGTCAATAGTGTCAAATGCAGCACTAAGATCTAGTAGAACAAGAATGGAGGCAAGTCCTTTGTCTGCAGCAGTTAGAAGGTCGTTAGTAATTTTCACCAGTGCCGTCTCTGTGCTATGATTCTTTCTAAATTCAGATTGAAAATCATCAAATAGACTGTTGCTATGTAGAAAATCACATAACTGATTAGCAACCACCTTCTCAAGGATCTTGGATAGAAAGGGAAGGTTAAATATAGGTCTGTAGTTTGCTAAGACCTCAGGATCTAGGGTGGTTTTTTTCAGAAGAGGTTTTATCACAGCTACTTTAAATGACTGCGGTACATAACCTGTTAATAGAGACATTTTGATCATATCTAGTAGTGAAGTGTTAACCACGGGTAATGCTTCTTTGAGTAGCCTCGTTGGGATGGGGTCTAAGAGACAGGTAGATGGCTTAGCTGAGGATATCTTTAACATTAATTGTTGAAGGTCTATAGGATAAAAGCAGTCTAAGTATATGTCAGGTCTAGTCGTTCTTTCTAGCGGTCCTGCATTTAAAGATGAACTGTTAGAAGTTAAGGGCAAAAGATGATGAATTTTATCTCTAATTGTTATAATTTTATCATTAAAGAAGCTCTGAAGTCATCACTACTCAGAGCTAGAGGAATAGATGGCTCAGTAGAGCTGTGACTATCTGTCAGCCTGGCTACAGTGCTGAAAAGAAACCTTGGGTTGTTCTTGTTTTCTTCTATTAATGATGAGTAATAGTCTGATCTGGCCTTTCTTAGGGCCTTCCTATAGGTTTTGAGACTTTCTTGCCAATACAAACGGGATTCATCCACTTTGGTGGAACGCCACTTACTTTCGAGGTTTCGCGAGATTTGTTTTAATTTGCGAGTTTGGGAGTTATACCAAGGAGCTATTTTCCTTTGCTTCATCATCTTCTTTTTGAGTGGAGCGACAGAGTCTAAGGTCGTCCGTAGGCAAGTCGTAGCACCGTCTACAAATGTATCAATTTGAGAGGGACTGAGGTTAACATAGAGGTCCTCTGTTATGTTAAGGCACGACATAGACTGGAATGCTGTAGGAATATTTTCCTTAAATTTAGCTATAGCACTGTCACATAGGCATCTAGTGTAGAAGCTATTATCTGGTTTAGTATGGTCAGGTAGCAAGAATTCAAAAGAAATTAAAAAATGATCTGATAATACCAGATTCTGCGGAAATATTATTAAATCTTCAATTTCAATACCATATGCCAGCACAAGGTCGAGGGTGTGGTTAAAACGTCGCCTTCTGCACACTCTGACTGAAACCGATTGAATCCAGTAATGCTCCAAGGTCCAAACGCGCCTGGCTTATAAAGGGAATGGGAGATGATCTCTGATTGGTTGATTGCATGTTACGCCCAAAACACACCTCTGATTAATGAAGACACTAAGGAGAACCCTTTAGGACCAGGCGCCAGGAACACGGACCGTTTTTTTTCCGCCGTCAAACTATCAAAAGTGGATTTGGACACGCCCTAAACACACCTGCAACAGGCGCTTCATGCCGTGCACTTTGATCTTTAAAATAGGGCCTTAAGACTTTAAACCTGCAGTGATTGGTCTATTTGTCGGCTTGTTTTGCAGCAGAACAGTCTGTGAACATCTGACATATTCTCCTCTTATAAAGCAGCTGAAGCTAACATGTCAGATTGTTACAGAGACACATGACGTTCGATGCTTCAAGGTTAAAGTGGTTCCCTCTGACTGTGATCGCACCAGTGTCTCCTGATAATGTCTGATGTGTTCTGCAGGAGGAGGTCTGCCTTTGATCGTTGGTCTGGTGGTCGGGGTCCTGCTGGTTCTCTTTGCTGTTGTTCTGGTCGTCTGCATCATCAAAAGGTAGTTTAATAAATCTGTCTGTCTTTGTCTTCGTTATACAGCTCAGTTTATATCAATCATTCCATATTTATTATATTTGAAAGAATGAGATCCAGGGTACAAGCGGCTGAAATGGGTTTCCTCAGGAGGGTGGCTGGCGTCTCCCTCATTAGAGATAAGGTGAGAGGCTCAGTCATCTGTGAGGAACTTGGAGTAGAACTGCTGCTCCTTCAGCATCGAAAGGAGCCAGTTGAGGTGGTTCAGGCATCTGGTAAGGATGCCCCCTGGGCACCTCCCTAGGGAGGTGTTCCAGGAACGTCCATCTGGGAGGAGGCCTCGGGGAAGACCCAGGACTAGGTGGAGGGATTATATCTCCAACCTGGCCTGGGAACGCCTCGGGATCCCCCAGTCAGAGCTGGTTAATGTGGCTCGGGAAAGGGAAGTTTGGGGTCTCCGGCTGGAGCTGCTGCCCCCGCGACCCGACCCCGGATAAGCGGACGAAGATGGATAGATGGATGGATATTTATTACCTTTTGCACTCAAACTTTGTCCATCTGTAGCCCAGTGTTATTGTTTTAGAATATAAAGTATGGCGGTCAAAACGAATGCGATTATAACGAGTTAACACAAATTCCCTTTACAGCACTAAATCTTTTGACGTGCGATTAACAAAAAGCATTCTCTGATTTGGGCCTAGTGGCGCTCCGTAGTTTGTAAAATCAGGAAGCAATGCAGCGGTAACGTTGTGGATGGCTAGCAGAAACAGAAATGTAGAAAGAAAAGAGTATGGAATTGTGACATCCCTAATAATTATATCTATAGTGCTTTCCTAAATAGCATGCTGTGTTGGTTATTGTGACCATGTGGTTGTGTTTGTTATTTTGGTCATGTGGTTGTGTTGTGTTGTTGTGGTTATGGTGTTATGTTGTGTTATTGTGGTCATGTGGTTGTGTTTGCAGGAAGAGAGCAGCAGGTCGGGATCAGACAGCCGTGGGACGGGACGAGGAACAAAAGGTGAGTGGAGGTGTTTTACTGATTATTTTAGTTTGCAGACGAAGGATCTGTGTGATGAATAAGATAAAATTAGATAGACTTTATTAATCCCACACCGGGGAAATTCCTGTGCTACAGCAGCTCAAAAGAAAAAATGTGCACTCATCAGAATCACACAAATACACATTAAGTAAACATAGGAGAAGAATATACATAAAGTACAAGAAATAGAAAAAAATAGAATTAGTTATAATAATTATAGTAATAAAAACACATATTTACACAATAAACACCCTTATATATAATGTATAAACAGACAGTATTCAAACACAGATATACAGATGAATAGAAATGACATATTGCACAGTTGGAGATAACAGAGAGTAATGAATAGATAAATATGCATAGTGCTGAATATTGTCCAGTGATGGCTGATATTGCAGAAACAGCGAGCAGTGCTACATTATGATGCTGTATTAAAGAGTCTGACTGCTGCTGGAATGAAGGACCTGCGTTAGCGCACCTTCTTGCATGAGTCTCTCTTTCCTCATCTCTTCCTGTCTTTCTTCATCTCTTCCTGTCTTTCTTCATCTCTTTCTGTCTTTCTTCATCTCTTTCTGTCTGTGGTTTTCAGCACTCTGATAACATCTACAGCAATAACTTATTGCCGCTTGCTGAGCAGCAGGGACCCAGCAGCGCTGTGGAGGAAGTCAGCTACGCCTCGGTCCAGTTCAAACACAAGAAGCAGACCAGGTACTGGAGGCTGCTAAACATGGCCCTGTTCATACCTTCAGACTTTGGTATTTTCAACATGGACCCTTTTTCCCCTGCAGTGGTTTTTAAGTGACTAATGTGAACAAACTATTTAAAATGGGTCCAGTATTAATCAGTTATCATCCACTAAAAGTTCTGTTGTTGCTGCTGACAGACTCAGATTATTATTCTAAGTGTCTGACAACATTATGGGATGGATCCCTATACAGATAGACCTTTTAGTTAAAGAGTAAGATCCTTTTAGTTTAACATGAAACAGCCCCAAAATCACCATCACCAAACTCCACCAGACTCCATGTAAATAATCAGGACTTTTAGTGTGTATAGAGCCAGCATATCTCCACCAGACTCCATGTAAATAATCAGGACTTTTAGTGTGTATAGAGCCAGCATATCTCCACCAGACTCCATGTAAATAATCAGGACTTTATGCATGTATAGAGCCAGCCAACCCGGTCTCACGGCAGTTCTTGTAAATGTCCACGTTATTCTTAATCTATTCATACGTGTTCACGGAGACGTTTTTTACGTGTAAATGTCACATTATTTTCTCTGGGAAAGGACGCCGGGAGGCGGCCGAAAAGGTCGCTCCATAAGCCGGGAGGTGCCCACGAGATGGCCCGCTGGGGACGCCCCACAATAACGGGATGGCGGAGGTTGGGTTTAGGAAAGATTTACGGGGAAAGGGCGCCTTAAATGGCTCGGAAAGGGCGCCGTAAACGCCGGAAGATGTGCCACAGTAACACGCGGGACAGGGACGCCATCCCCGGGAAACAAAGCGCCGCACGCGGGACGCGATCCACGCTCGCCCGTGTTGTTTGACCCATCCACCACCCCGACCAACCTCCCTACGCGGATTTTGGCTTTTTATATTACTCCCTACAATTTTCGTTCTGTGTTCTGTCCACAAAATATGCTTCCCATTGAAATACATTACTTTACATTTTCGTGTTGTCCACCACGTAAAAACCGACAAAAACGTCTCCGTGAACACGTATCAATAGATTCAAATAACGTCACATTTACACAAACTTCCATGAGACCGGGCTGAGCCAGCATATCTCCACATGTAAATGGATTAATTGATGGTTTATTTCAACCAAACCAGAGTGGTGATTGTTGGAACAGTGGAAAGATGAACCAAGACGGCTTTTGATATTTTTATTTAGTTTCTGTCCACTATGAATGAAGTGTGTTTCTCTCCAATGACTCATTGATATTTATTCATTTTCAGACCGGAGGAGGAGGTAGAGGACTCCATCATCTACAGTGCTGTAGCCAGAACAGGTTGAAGATGAACCACACAATGATGGCAGATAAACTTTTTTTAAATTTTAAATTTTAAAAAAATAACTTCGGAAAAAGCCCAGTTTTTATTATTGGGGGGGTTTAACACCCCACGTAAATTACACCTGTGTTTTCACCTGTACCCCCTCGTATATGTATCTGTATATAATATTATTTCACCGGTCTTCTCTTGTTTCCATGACAATGTCTATGGGTTTGTTTGTGTGTGTGTGTGTGTGTGTGTATGTGTCTGTGCAACTCTTTCTTCCAGTGTTTAGTGTATCTACCTCTCAGTATTACTGTTGCATCAATAATACTTTTTTTTCATAATTTCTTTTGTGTAAATAAGTACTCTGTCTTGTGTGTAAATAAATATATGAAATTGATTTGAAAGAAAAGTGTTTGAGAATTGACATGACAGGAATGACATATTAAATATAATATAGATAAATATATATATATATATATATATATATATATATATATATATATATATATATATATATATATAAATATTAAAATAAACAGAACAAAGACTTCTCTTGCGTTGTAGTATCCTCGTGATATGACGTGGTTGAGTAACTGAGGTTTTGAAAGACGACGGAAGTTACTGGAAACCAGCAGCTGGAAGGACGAGTTTAACACTTGAGACAGAAAACCAAGGGGGTAAGCTTTGCTTCAGAACTCGAACCTCCAATGCCGCCATTTTGTTGCTACAAAGCGATCACCTCCTGTTAGCATTCCACTGACCGTAATTTTTTTTTACGTCACTTGACAGCGAATAACTTTACATCTGAAGCGTTTAAAGACTCTATTTGTCCGTTGTTTATTTCTAAAGAAACACGACAATGTATAAAAGGCTCCATTACCTTGTAGCTCACGTTATGGCTCCGTAGCAGAACGCTTTTATAACAATAGGCTAACGATTGGGTCATAACCACGAGACTTACTGTCACACAGTAGAGGAATTACCGTATAGTACAGGAGAAGCTCACAGGCAGTTTGGACTTCCATTATCTGTTTAGGTTTAATTACTAATGTTAACTAGCATGTTAGTGATCAGTAATTACTAATGTTAACTAGCATGTTAGTGATCAATAATTACTAATGTTAACTAGCATGTTAGTGATCAGTAATTACTAATGTTAACTAGCATGTTAGTGATCAGTAATTACTAATGTTAACTAGCATGTTAGTGATCAGTAATTACTAATGTTAACTAGCATGTTAGTGATCAGTAATTACTAATGTTAACTAGCATGTTAGTGATCAGTAATTACTAATGTTAACTAGCATGTTAGTGATCAGTAATTAGCCTGTGTCTATGTTATCTCCTTACATATACCTACACTCTCCGTCTCTGTGAGATTGGGAATGATTGAGATTTCTCTCTCACAGCTACCAAAAGACTTCACACTTTCAGACACGTTGCTCACGTCACATCTACGTCTTCAAGCTCAGTTGGAGGCTGCTCAGTAAAGCAAGAGATCACCGGAAAAGTGCTTCTACTAGCCTTCACTGGTCTCCGTCCAGAGACACGGGGTCTATTGGTCCATTTTATATATGTCAATGCAGAAAACAGGAAGTGAGAAAACACGTTCACAAGTTAAAGGCTGATTCTAATATTGTCTCTGTGTGTGGGTGTGTGGGTGTGTGTGTATGTGTGTGTGTGTCACTGTGTGTGTGTGTGTGTGTACTTGTATGTGTTTCCGTGTGTGTACGTGTATGTGTGTTTGCGTGTGCGTGTGTGTGATTGTGTATGTGTGTGTGTGTGTGTGTGTGTGTGTGTGTCTGTCACTGTGTGTGTGTGTGTGTGTGTGTGTGTACTTGTATGTGTTTCCGTGTGTGTACGTGTATGTGTGTTTGTGTGTGTGTGTGTATGTGTGTGTGTATGTGTAGGTGTGTGTGTGTGTGTGTGTGTGTGTCTGTCACTGTGTGTGTGTTTGTGTATGTGTGTGTGTGTGTGTACGTGTAAATGTATGTGTATGTGTGAGAGAGAGTGTGTGTGTGTGTGTGTGTGTGTGTGTGTGTGTAAATTATGATGTTATGACAGTACAATGTGAGTGGGTCAATTTCATTTGTCACATGAAAATATATATATATATATATATATATATATATATATTTGAAATGGTAGAAGTAGAAGTACACTTCCAGTGAAATCCCATCAGCTCCTTCAAAGCTGTCAGATCGCCATGCCAACCCTAATCAGCAGCTGCTCTTAATCTGTTGACATGACTTCTTTATCTCATCATCAGAGGAAACGTTGCAGCATCAGCTCTCTATCCAGTATTCAATGTCCTTTACATGAGTCTAAAACCTCAGAGACTGACGGGTCTTCCTACACACATTATTCAGAGAGGAGAGAGAGGGGGGAGTAAACACACACAGACACACACACACACTCTCTCTCTCACACACACACACACACACACACACAAACACACACACACACACACACACACACACACACACACACACACACATAAAGTCAAATTAATATAATAAAACTCTTAGCTGAAAGCGGCACTACTCTCTGAATAGTTACTTTAGAGTTTCCTTATTGAGTCATTAAATGAGGGGGGTAGACTCGCCCGGAGCCGGAGACGCTTCTGCTTGAGGCTGCTGCGTGTCATGGTGAGTGCTGATTGGCTGTTACACGTCTAACATCTAACAACCAGATAGTGCTGTGGGCGGGACATGAAGTGAGACTCAGTGATGAGTGTTGATTGGCTGATACTCGTCTCACATCTACCAACCAGAGAGTGTTGTGGGCAGGACATGAAATGAGACTCAGTGGTGAGTGTTGATTGGCTGTTACTCGTCTCACATCTACCAACCAGAGAGGGTTGTGGGCGGGACATGAAGTGAGACTCAGTGGTGAGTGTTGATTGGCTGTTACTCGTCTAACATCAACCAATCAGAGAGGGTTGTGGGCGGGACATGAAGTGAGACTCAATCGTGAGTGAAATGGGAGCAGAGGGAATGACTCAGAGCTGTAGCTGAGACAAAGTACAACACCTTTTATTTCATTAACTTTATAATAAAACACAGATACAGATCATCTGCGAACTGCCAAATATGGGACAGAGCCTTTCCTGTTGCTGCTCCATGACGGTGGAAGCTGCTGCCTTCAGATATCAGATGTGCTCCCTCCATTTCTGTTTTCACAGTGGCACTCATAAGTTTATGAACCCATGGTAAATTTGACTAAAAAGAGGCATAAAAAAATCATCTTTTGGAAATTGATCTTAATGCCTTGATTACAAGAATTAATTAAAAATCCAACCTTTAAGGACAGCCGTTTTCTTGTGAATGAATAATGTATCGTAAATAAATAAATGTCCTTCCTTAAACTACAAGGGGCATAAGTGAGAACACCCCTATGTTAAATTTCCATAGAGGCAGGCAGATGTTTATTTTTAAAGGCCAGTTATTTCATGGATCCAGGATACTATGCATCCTGATGAAGTTCCCTTGGTCTTTGGAATTAAAATAGCCCCCCCCCCCCCACATCATCACATACCCTTCACCATACCTACAGATTGGCATGATTTTATTTCAGTTAGCCTAATAGCTGGTTTGCATTGAGAAATGATCTTATGGAAAGTACCCCATGCCAATCTCTTGGTATGGTGAAGGGTATGTGATGTAGGCTAATATCTAAGCTATCTGTTTTAGCCAAGGTTTTAGAAGGGCTTATAACTCACCAGTTGAAAGATTATTTAGCAACTAAAACCATTTTAAATGATTTGCAATGCTTTTTGTAAAAAAACTCAGCACTGTCACTGCCACTATGAAAGTGTTAAATGATTTAGTGCTATTGATTCTAAAGAATATTGTGCTGCACTGTTTTTAGATCTGTCAAAGGCGTTTGACACAGTTGACCACTCTGTCCTGTCTCAGAGATTGGTGGATATTGGAATGTCTTTAAAAGCTGTCAAATGGTTTGGCAACTACTTCAGTGGCCGAACACAAAGTGTTCAGATCAATGGTGTGTCCTCAAACTCATTACTTATACAAAATGGTGTCCCTCAGGAGTCCATTTTGGGGCCCATTTTATTAACTATTTATGTAAAGGACTTTTGTCAGAATGTAATAAAAGCAAGGTGTCATTTTTATGCGGATGACACCATTTTGTATTGTTCTTCCTGAACCTTAACAAGGGCCTCAGAGGACCTGCAATCTGCTTTTAACATTATTCAGAAGAATCTCCAAAAATTGAGACTTAATTGAGACGTATTAAACTCTGACAAAACTAAAATGATGTGCTTCTCCAAATCAAGAAAGACCGACGATGCTTGTCAGATTGTTACACTAGATGAATGAATGAATGAGTGTCAGTCTACAAATATCTTGGCTTCTTCTTAGAAAAAAAGTTTGTCCTTCAAGCAGCATATAGAGTGTCTAACAAAAAACTTTGTGTTTTTATAATAGAAACAAAGGCTGTTTCTATTTTAGTGCGAGAAAAACACTTATACAAGCAACATTTCTGTCAATCCTGGATTATGGTGATATTTTATATATGCATGCAAATCTATCTTCTCTGAAAATGCTGGACTCCGTATACCATGCAGCACTAAGATTTCTAACAAATTCTAGTTTTCGTACTCATCCCTGTAGCTTGTATGGGAGTGTTGGTCATTCGGGCAAATCATGTATGACATTCCCCGAACGCAAACTGTTTTCGGTGAAAGTGCCTTTTCATTTTTTTGCACCCTCATCCTGGTATAAACTGCAGAATCATCTTAAATCAGACAACCTACCAACATTGATACAGTTTAAAATTAGGATAAAGGATTATTTGAGTACTAAATGCACATGTGCTGCTACTGAGTGCTGCTGGTGATTATGTGGAGATGATGTTAAGTTGCCAACTGTTTTCTTTTTCTATTTTATGTTGTCTGTTTTTGTTGTGTATTTTAAATATGAAACTTTTGTACTGCTGTCTTGGCCAGGACTACCTTGAAAAAGAGATTCTGAATCTCAATGGGATTTCTCCTGGTTAAATAAAGGTTAATAAAAAAATAAAAAAAGTAGCAGGGCACTGCAGGACGTAGCAGGGAGTAGCAGGGCGTCGAGCAGGACCGAGGTGCTACCCTAATTATAGGAAAGCTGTGGGGCGAGAAAACATGAGGACTCATCGGAATAAGCTCTGAACCGACTTATTTTGTCTTTTCGGTGCCTAAACTTAACTTTCCCAGCCTCATAACGCTCACTCTTTCTTTCCTAATAACTTATATAACTATAACTTGTGGTTACTAAAACAGCAGCCAGCCTTACACACACACACCCACACACCCACACACAGACACACATACATTTTTAAGATGATGCAATAGAGGATGTCTGGCTTCAATTGTGTGTGTGTCAGTGTGTGTGTGCATATGTGGGTGTGTGCGTGTATGTGCGTGTGTGTGTGTGTGTGTGTGTGTGTGTGTGTGTGTGTGTGTGTGTGTGTATGTGGGTGTGTGAGTGTGTGTGTATGTGCGTGCATATGTGTGCGTGTGTGTGTGTGTGACACATTGAAGCCAGCCATTCTGTTTAGCATCAGCACAAACACACACACACCGACACACCCAAACACAGACAAACACACACACACCCACACACAGACACACATACATTTTTAAGATGATGCAATAGAGGATGTCTGGCTTCAATTGTGTGTGTGTCAGTGTGTGTGTGCATTTGTGGGTGTGTACGTGTATGTGCGTGTGTGTGTGTGTGTGTGTGTATGTGCGTGCATATGTGTGCGTGTGTGTGTGTCACATTGAAGCCAGCCATCCTGTTTAGCATCAGCACACACACGCGCAAACACACACACACGCACATAAACACGCACATGCCCGCACACCCACAGTAGATGTACTTAGTAACTTTCCAGCCCTGGACACAGTTCCATTCAAACTGACCTTTATTTTAACGTGGCCTGTCTCAGAGTGGTGTTTCTGGGCTCTGTTCTACCAGTTTAACTTTAGTTAATGTTCTGGTTCAGAATAAAGAAGCTGAAGACATCTCTGGTCCAGTTTAACTTTAGTTAATGTTCTGGTTCAGAATAAAGAAGCTGAAGACATCTCTGGTCCAGTTTAACTTTAGTTAATGTTCTGGTTCAGAATAAAGAAGCTGAAGACATCTCTGGTCCAGTTTAACTTTAGTTAATGTTCTGGTTCAGAATAAAGAAGCTGAAGACATCTCTGGTCCAGTTTAACTTTAGTTAATGTTCTGGTTCAGAATAAAGAAGCTGAAGACATCTCTGGTCCAGTTTAACTTTAGTTAATGTTCTGGTTCAGAATAAAGAAGCTGAAGACATCTCTGGTCCAGTTTAACTTTAGTTAATGTTCTGGTTCAGAATAAAGAAGCTGAAGACATCTCTGGTCCAGTTTAACTTTAGTTAATGTTCTGGTTCAGAATAAAGAAGCTGAAGACATCTCTGGTCCTGTTGGTGCAGAAACATGCAGACTGAAGCTGATTATAATAACACACGTTGAGAAAAAAAAAGGGAAGTGAGATAAAAGAGATCAAAGTAACCAGTGATGGAGGAAGTACTCTGATCATTTACTGCAGAGTATTATCATCAACTCTAAACACTAAATATTAAAGTACTTCTTTGGCACAGTGGGCTCAGGGTCTTGTTATTGTTTTATGTTATCAGATTATAATTTAGGTATTAAGATTATTTATTTGGTACAAGAACACGTGAGAGTTGCCGTTGCTACACACACACACACACACACACACACACACACCGACACACACATACACACACACACACCGACACACACATACACACACACACACCGACACACACACAAGATAAAAAGGAAGTCAGAAAGTTGTTAAAAACGTTTCTTGTCAGTCCGTCAGTCAGTTAGTGCTCGGCTCACTCTTCTGTCAGGAGTCCCAACCTGAAGAGACTGAAGTAAGGATGGCAGTTTGGGACAAGACACACACACACACACACACACACACACACACACACACACAACAAACAGACACACGCACGCACACACACACACACACACACACACACACACACACACACACACACACACACATGTCTTCATCTGTCCTATGCAAATAAGGCCCCAAAAAATAATCATAAAAATAAAAATTCTAAATCCGTTGTACAGGATATTAAGCCGCATTTACTTTTGGGTAACTGGGTCAGAAAAAAACTGGGGCTGGGGATCATCAGTTCCAACTCCAAAGTCATAATCAAAGTTTAATGTATTAAATCTGTAAATGTATTTTAGATCCGACACAGATGGAGATAAGAAGCTCCAGAGATGATGGAGAGTTTAAAAGAGGAGAAGAAGTCACACTGAACTGTTCTGCTGCATTCTGCACTATCCATCAACTGGAGGTCAGCTGGTTCAGAGATGGCTCCGCCCTCTCAGCGTCTGGCCCCGCCTTCCATCTCAGCTATCTGACTGCAAAGGATTCTGGGAACTACACCTGTGGTTTGAAGAAGAACCTCACCCTCTCAGAGCCGTACAGCCTGCATGTGGAGGAAGGTTAGTTTGATCAGTTTTTATCTGAAAACATTTTCAGACCAGATCCAAACTCAACAAGTCTGTCTATAGAAACTACAAACAGAATCTAAACCACCTTAAAGCTGTAGTGTGTAGTCAGTTCAGGTCAGTTCAGTTACTTTATTATCCCAAATGGGAAACGTGATCTTCAGTCAGGAGTCAAAGATAAAAAGAAACACATTCAAGCAACATACAAATAGACAAGGCAACAATACAAAGACATGAGTAAAAAAAAGTTTCCTGTATGTACTACACACAACACAAGTTCTACATCACATGTGCAAATAACGCTGAGTTATTGCACATAGACCGGGCCTTGCGGAGTACTTTCTGGTCAAAGATAACCATCAAGGGGGACTGTGGGAAACCTGTCACCTTACCAGCCACCTTTACAATATTACTGAGGTGGTTTTTGTCCCTGATGTTCAGGTTACCATACCAAGCAATCATGGCAAAAGTAAGAACTGATTCAATAAAAGATTTATAAAATAAAGACATAATGTTCCTATCTACATTAAAAGAGTTTAACTTCATAAGGAAGTACAAACGTTGCTATCCCTTCTTACAGACTGCATCACAATTCACATCAAACTTCAGGTTTTTAATTAATGATGGTTCCCAGATACTTACTGTTCAACAAACTCAGTTCCCTTTCCCTTAATGAAAGTCTTAGATGGTGGGAGGGATACTTTCCTAAAGTCAATGACCATATCTTTGGTTTTTGTGGCGTTTAATTGGAGAAAGGCCTTATCACACCATTGGACAAACTCATCTACCACTGGCTCAACAAGTCTGTCTATATAAACTACAAACTGAATCTAAACCACATTAAACCTGCAGTGATTTGTTTATTTGGCAGCTTGTTTTGCAGCAGAACAGTCTGTGAATATCTGCTAAAGCTAGAATGTTAGATTATTAGGCCTCCTGCACACTGCCTGCGTGGCGTGTCCGTTTTTATTTATTTTTTATTTCAGCTCCCATGGTAACAGGTTAGAGCGTGCACAATGCCTGTGTGACTTGCACGTCTCAGAAAACGTGTGCATGCTAGAAATAGGACCGACGCCTATTTTTCATGCGACACGCAAGCGTGTTGGAAGCGGAGGACAGAAAATCGGCAGACTTTCCCTTTAAGTTACCAGCTAAAGCTAGCGGTAGCTATGTTGGTTGCCAGACCACTGAACTAGACTAGAACTAGACTGCACTAAAATGTCCCAGTTATCTTAGCTAAAGGGCAAATTAAAAGGTTGACAGTTTAAGTTGAAAACACGGACAGCCAAAAACAAGTTGAGGTCTATTTTAACATCCACAGCATTAATTGTATAATATTTCCTGATAATGTCTGATGTTCTGCAGGAGGAGGTAACCCAGGAGGAGGAGGAGGAGGACCGTTGGTCTGGTGGTCGGGGTCCTTCTGGTTCTCTTCGCTGTTATTCTGGTCGTCTGCATCATCAAAAGGTAGTTTAATGGGACCTCACCCATGTTGTCCCCCATCTCTGTCCCCCTTTCATGTCTATCCACTGTCACTTTATAATACAGGGAAAAGCCCCAAAAAAATAATCTTAAAAAAAGGGTAGTTTAATAAATCTGTCTGTCTTTGTCTTCGTAATATGCACAAACACACACACACACACACACACACACACACACACACACACACACACACACACACACACAGGCACAAATTCAGGCTTTGCAGCTATTCGCTGCTCTTCCATGTCCAGTGTGTTTTAGTTGAGAGTTATGGAAACAAAAGAAATGTTAAAATAGAAAATCAAATCAAATTGTTGATTTTGTGTGGATTTATTTCAGTTACCCGGCTTCACCTAACCTAACAACCGTGGTTGTTTATGCTGTGTCACGACGGTGGTAATCAACTAGTTCAATCAAGCAAGGGTTGTTCATGGTGTTGTGTTATTGTGATCATGGTGTTGTGTTATTGTGGTCATGGTGTTGTGTTATTGTGATCATGGTGTTGTGTTATTGTGGTCATGGTGTTGTGTTTTTGTGATCATGGTGTTGTGTTATTGTGATCATGGTGTTGTGTTATAGTGGTCATGGTGTTGTGTTATTGTGGTCATTGTGTTGTGTTATTGTGGTCATGGTGTTGTGTTTTTGTGATCATGGTGTTGTGTTATTGTGATCATGGTGTTGTGTTATAGTGGTCATGGTGTTGTTTTATTGTGGTCATGGCGTTGTGTTGTGTTATTGTGACCATGTGGTTTTGTTTGTTATTGTGGCCATGGTGTTATGTTGTGTTATTGTGACCATGTGGTTGTGTTTGCAGGAAGAGAGCAGCAGGTCGGGATCAGACAGCCGTGGGACGGGACGAGGAACAACAGGTGAGCGAAGGCTGATCCCCGATTACTTTAGTTTGCAGGCGAAGGATCTGTGTGATGAATAAGATAAAAAAACATGTTACAGCTGCACACACACACATGCACGCACAGAGACACACACACACACAAACACACACACACAGACATGAACACCCACAGAGACACACACTCACACAGACAAACACACCCACAGACACGAACACACACAGAGACACACGCACACAGAGACACACATTGCTCAGGGCTGCAGGAAGTATTCAGTAAAGGTATATATACATATATTAAGATAAAATAGATATTATCACACACTGGGGAAATTCCTGTCCTACAGCAGCTCAAAAGAAAAAATGTATACAGTGGGGCAAAAAAGTATTTAGTCAGCCACCAATTGTGCAAGTTCTCCCACTTAAAAAGATGAGAGAGGCTGTAATTTTCATCATAGGTACACTTCAACTATGAGAAACAAATTGAGAAAAAACAAATCCAGAAAATCACATTGTAGGATTTTTTATGAATTTATTTGCAAATTATGGTGGAAAATAAGTATTTGGTCAATAACAAAAGTTCATCTCAATACTTTGTTATATACCCTTTGTTGGCAATGACAGTGGTCAAATGTTTTCTTTAAGTCTTCACAAGGTTTCCACACACTGTTGCTGGTATTTTGGCCCATTCCTCCATGCAGATCTCCTCTAGAGCAGTGATGTTTTGGGGCTGTCGCTGGGCAACACGGACTTTCAACTCCCTCCAAAGATTTTCTATGGGGTTGAGATCTGGAGACTGGCTAGGCCACTCCAGGACCTTGAAATGCTTCTTACAAAGCCACTCCTTCGTGGCCCGGGCGGTTTACCAAAAAGTTCTATTTTGGTTTCATCTGAACATATGACATTCTCCCAATCCTCTTCTGGATCATCCAAATGCTCTCTAGAAAACTTCAGACGGGCCTGGACATGTACTGGCTTAAGCAGGGGGACACGTCTTGCACTGCAGGATTTGAGTCCCTGGCGGCGTAGTGTGTTAGTGATGGTAGCCTTTGTTACTTTGGTCCCAGCTCTCCGGAGGTCATTCACTAGGTCCCCCCGTGTGGTTCTGGGATTTTTGTTCACCATTCTTGTGATCATTTTGACCCCACGGGGTGAGATCTTGCGTTGAGCCCTAGATCGAGGGAGATTATCAGTGGTCTTGTATGTCTTCCATTTTCTAATAATTGCTCCCACAGTTGATTTCTTCACACCAAGCTGCTTACCTATTGCAGATTCAGTCTTCCCAGCCTGGTGCAGGTCTACAATTTTGTTTCTGGTGTCCTTTGACAGCTCTTTGGTCTTGGCCATAGTGGAGTTTGGAGTGTGACTGTTTGAGGTTGTGGACAGGTGTCCTTTACTGACAACAAGTTCAAACAGGTGCCATTAATACAGGTAACGAGTGGAGGACAGAGGAGCCTCTTAAAGAAGAAGTTACAGGTCTGTGAGAGCCAGAAATCTTGCTTGTTTGTAGGTGACCAAATACTTATTTTACAGAGAAAATTACCAATTAGTTCAGTAAAAATCCTACAATCATTTTGTCTCTCATAGTTGAAGTGTACCTATGATGAAAATTACAGGCCTTGCACAATTGGTGGCTGACTAAATACTTTTTTGCCCCACTGTACACATCAGAATAACACAAATACACATCAAGTAGACATAAGAGAAAAATATACATCAAGTATAAGAAATAGACTTAGTTATAATAATAATAGTAATAAAAACACATATTTACACAAAAAACACCCTGACAATACATGAACACAGATATACAGATGAATAGAGATGATATATTGCACAGTTGGAGGTAACAGAGAGTAATAAATAGATAAATATGCATAGTGCAGAATATTATCCAGTGATGGGTCATATTGCAGAAACAGCGAGCAGTGCTACATTATGATGCTGTATTGAAGAGTCTGAGGGCTGCTGGAATGAAAGGCTGCGGTAGCGCTCCTTCTTGTATGAGTCTCTCTTTCCTCATCTCTTCCTGTCTTTCCACATCTTTTTCTGTCTTTCTTCATCTCTCTTTGTCTTTCTTCATCCCTTTCTGTCTGTGGTTCTCAGCACACTGATAACATCTACAGCAATAACTTATTGCCGCTTGCTGAGCAGCAGGGACCCAGCAGCGCTGTGGAGGAAGTCAGCTACGCCTCGGTCCAGTTCACACACAAGAAGCAGACCAGGTACTGGAGGCTGCTAAACATGGCCCTGTTCATACCTTCAGACTTTGGTATTTTCAACATGGACCCTTTTTTCCCCTGAAGTGGTTTCAAAGTGACTGATGCGAACAAAACTCTTTGAAATGGGTCCAGTATTAATCAGTTATCATCCACTAAAAGTTCTGTTTTTGCTGCTGACAGACTCAGATTATTATTCTAAGTGTCTGACAACATTATGAAAATAATCCCTACAGAGATAGACCTTTTAGTTAAAGAGTAAGATCCTTTTAGTTTAACATGAAACTGCCCCAAAATCCCCATCACCAAACCCACCAGACTCCATGTAAATAATCAGGACTTTTAGCGTGTATAGAGCCAGCATATCTCCACCAGACTCCATGTAAATAATCAGGACTTTTAGTGTGTATAGAGCCAGCATATCTCCACATGTAAATGGGTGAATTAAGGGTTTATTTCAACCAAACCAGAGTGGTGATTGTTGGAACAGTGGAAAGATGAACCACAACGGCTTTTGATATTTTTATTTAGTTTCTGTCCACTTTGAATGAAGTGTGTTTTACAATGATGATGTTTCTCTCCTCTG
Organism: Perca flavescens; assembly: GCF_004354835.1. Taxonomy (NCBI): domain Eukaryota; kingdom Metazoa; phylum Chordata; class Actinopteri; order Perciformes; family Percidae; genus Perca; species Perca flavescens. Next base: position 2,818,671 of record NC_041336.1, read on the forward strand.
ACTGCAACAGGCTGAAGAAAAACCACACCATGATGGCAGATAAACTTTTTTAAATTTTAAATTTTAAATTAAAAAAAAACATTAAAAAATAACTTCTGAAAAATATCCCTATGTAAATTACACCTGTGATTTCACCTTTCCCTCCTTGTATACGTATCTGTGTATAATAATATTTCACCGGTGTTCTCTTGTTCCTGTGTCTCTCTGGGTTTGTTTGTGTGTGTGTCTGTGTGTATCTGTGTGTATCTGTGTGTTTATGTGTGTGTGTGTGTGTGTGTGTGTATGTTTGTGCAGCTCTTTCTTCCAGTGTTTAGTGTATCTACCTCTCAGTTTTACTGTTGCATCAATAGTACTTTTTTTCATAATTTATGTTGTGTAAATCAGTACTCTGACTTATGTGTAAATACATATATGAATTTTGATTTTAAATAAAGTGTTTGAGAGTTCCTGTTTTCAATTTCAGAGACGACAACAAAACACAGAACAGGAATGACATATTAAATATAATTAGAATATATTATTAATATATTATTGATATTTAAAGTAACAAAGACTTGTCTTGCACTTCTCCCCTCATGAAAACACATCTTCACTGTATAACGTGGTTGTGTAACGGAGTTTTTGAAAGACAACAGAAGTTACTGGAAACCAGCAGCTGGAAGGGCGAGTTTAACACTTGAGACAGAAAACAGGAAGTGAGATCTTCTTCCTCTCAACATGTTAGAGTCTGAAAACACGTTCACAAGTTAAAGGCTGATTCTAATAATGTCTGTGTGTGTGTGTGTGTGTGTGTGTGTGTGTGTGTGTGTGTGTGTGTGTGTGTGTGTGTGTTTGTCACTGTGTATGTGTCACTGTGTGTGTGTGTGTGTGTCACTTTGTGTTTGTGTGTGTCACACACAGACACACACACGTGCACACATTCACATACACAGACACACACATAAAGTAATAGTTAACATAAAGTGAAATTAATTTATAATAAAACTCTTAGCTGAAAGCTGTGCTCCTCTCTGAATAGTTACTTTAGAGTTTCCTTAATGAGTCATTAAAGGAGGAGGGGGGGGGACTCGCCCAGAGCCGGAGATGCTTCTGCTTGAGGCTGCTACATATCATGGTGAGTGTTGATTGGCTGTTACTCGTCTAACATCTACCAACCAGATAGTGTTGTGGGCGGGACATGAAGTGAGACTCAGTGGTGAGTGTTGATTGGCTGAAACTCGTCTAACATATACCAACCAGATAGTGTTGTGGGCGGGACATGAAGTGAGACTCAGTGGTGAGTGTTGATTGGCTGAAACTCGTCTAACATCTACCAACCAGATAGTGTTGTGGGCGGGACATGAAGCGAGACTCAGTGGTGAGTGAAACGGGAGCAGAGGGAGAGACTCAGAGCTTCCAGTTGCTGCTCCACGACTGATAAAGTTCCCTTGGCCTTTGGAATTAAAACAGCCCCACATCATCACATACCCTTCACCATACCTACAGATTGACATGGTTTTATTTCAGTTAGCCTAATAGCTGGTTTGATTTGCATTGAGAGATGATTTTATGGAAAGTACCCCATGCCAAGGTATGTGAAGATGTGGGGCTGCACTTTGGTCAGATTAATCTGTGTTTAAATGTGCTCTAGAAATAAACTTTACTTACTAGTAAACATAAGAAACATTCTACAGACCCAGAGATATGTGGCTTATAATTATTACTCAGAAATCACAATCAAAACAGTTTTATTGTTTATGAATAAAGTTTATTGTACAGATGATTGATTATAGATATAGACCAAGATATAATAACAAGTTTATAACACTGACAACACTGCAAGATACCACAATTATAAATGCATTAAAGACAATTCATATTCCTCCATTTATAATATAAAACATCACATAATCTTTAGATTTAAAATACAACATCTGGAACGCACACACATCAAGAAAAGGTCAACTAACTCAATATATACAATATAATATCATCTACATATATACACAACATACTAATACGGACGATAAGGGAACATCTGCACCCTGTCAGGATCAAAGGTTCACTTCCAACATTCAAAACTTATTTTATATTATTATAATAATAATCATTGGGTATTTGTCTTATTTCCCATAATTTCTGTTTGTTGTTTCTGTAATCTCTCTCTTTTGTGTTCTAGTTTAAATGTTTTATCTGCATGAATGTGTCCAATCCGTTGTTTTAAAATCAGTGTATACCAGGCTGTATTAAAGCCAGTGTATACCAGGCTGTATTAAAGCAATGATGAAGTGATCATAAATGCATATTAAGTGTTTGCATGAGCTGAAAGCTGAGCTCCTCTCCGTGTCCTCAGGTTCACAGCGACTACAGCAGCACAGAGCGTCAGCAGCAGGACACTGAGCACTGAGCATCGCACTTTGAAGAAGGTGGAGTAAATCCCAAAGGGCTCCATGTACACTAACACAGTTCTCTCTGTTGGCACACACTGATAATCTTTGTCAATAACTGCACACCAGTACTCCCCTGCGTCTCTCACTGAGACATTAGAGATAACCAGGCTCCCATTATTATGGTACCAGCTCACTCTGCTCATGCTCTGATCAGGCATAACAAAAAAGATTCTTCCCTCTGTTCGGTGTGACTTGATAAACCAACCACGCCCCTTATCCTTTCTCCTATCTCTGCATCTGAGAGTGACCTCTTCTCCCTCTGAGAAGAGCTCAACAGCAGGTGGGGCCAAATTTGGGGAACACAAACAGCTGATACTGTTGCCATCTCATAGAGGCTTTACAGTAGTACCAACCTGAGTGATTTAACATTAGAGATGAAAACACCAGCGAGTAGTTTTGGTCTACTGAAGTAACAGTCTGGTTGTGTAGTTCTAGGTCAGGGGAGAACAGTTTATACCAACGTTGGGGCTGTTCATCAGTGGAGTCAGCGATAGTGCACGGCAACACAGCAGTTTCTCCCACTGAGCGGTAGATTATCTGTTATCCTGTAGTCTCAACTCTACAGGTTCACTGCTAACACACTGCTGTTGGTTCATCACCAGACAGTGGTACCATGTAAAGTCTGTTGCTGTGACGTTGTAATGGTATGGTTTGTCACCACTTGGTATCTTCCCCTAACATTGTCCATCACTGATGTCGTCTTGTCCCCAAAAACTCTGCTCCATGTTTCTTGCTCATATCTAGAGTCCCGTTTCAGCCACTGGATATCCAGATTATCAGCTGCTCCCCAACATGGCACGTCCACTGTTTCTCCAAGTCTCTCTTCAAAACATCTCTGATATATTGAAGTACAAACAGTAATATTGATGTTATTGTCATGCATCACGTTGCCCTCAGTCTAACACTCCTCTCGGTACGGGCCAGAGTGTGAAGTCAGGTTGAGGATGATGTTGAGGAAGTTTTCACCGAGCTGACAAGTCGCTGTTTCAAGTGTTCAGGTACTGAGAGGTTGTTGGACCAGAGGTCAGAGGTGTTCCACAGGACAAGCTTCTCCTCACCAACAGATCTGGAGATCAGGCAGGAGTTGGTGTTCTCAGGGAGGGTGAAGGTGTAAAAGTCTCCTTCCTCGTTGAAGATGATCCGTTTTTCTGCATGGATGTTGTTGATGAGAGGAAACAGCAGGAAGGAGAGCTCTGTGACTGCAGCCATTTTGCTCCGAGATCAACAAACACTGACACCACTCAGCTCATATACGCTCTACACCAACCCTCATCAGCAGCTGCTCTTTATCTGTTGTTATCAAACATGACTTCTTTATCTCATCATCAGAGGAAACGTTGCAACATCAGCTCTCTATCCAGTAATCAATGTCCTTTACACAAGTCTAAAACCACAGAAATTCAGAGAGGAGAGATAGGTTTGTGTGTGTGTGTGTGTCTGTGTGTCTGTGTGTCAGTGTGTGTGTGTGTGTGTGTGTGTGTGTGTGTGTGTGTGTGTGTGTGTGTCTGTCTGTCTGTCTGTCTGTGTGTCTGTATGTCTGTGTGTGTGTGTGTGTGTGTGTGTGTGTATGTGTATGTTTGTGTTTGTGTGTGTGCATCTCTGTGTGTGTATGAGTGTCTGTGTGTGTCTGTCTGTATGTGTGTGTGTATTTGTCTGTGTATCCGTGTGTCTATATGTGTATGTGTGTGTTTGTGTGTGTGTGTGTCTATGTGTATATTTGTGTGTGTGTGTGTCTGTGTGTTTGTGTGTGTGCGTCTCTGTGTTTGTGTGTGTGTTTGTGTATGTCTGTCTGTGTGTGTGTTTGCGTGTGTGTGTGTGTGTGTGTGTGTGTGCCCCCACTGTTATCTCTGGATGTTTCTTCTCCTTTCTGAATAATGTGTGTATGAATACCGGTCAGCGTTTGTGATTTTAGACTTGTGTAAAGGACCCCACAAAGAACTGAGTAGGCCTACATTGTTGCATCAAACTGTCTTCTAAAGATGTGTGTGTGTGTGTGTGTTTGTGTGTGTGCGTAATGTGTGTGTCTGTGTGTGTGAGTCTGTGTGTGTGTGTGTGAATGAGTGAGTGTGTATGTTTATGTGTGTGTGTGTCTGTGCGTTTCTTTGTGTGTCTCTGTAAGTGTGTAACCCTAACCCACAACACTATCTGGTTGGCTAGATGTTAAACGTGTATCAGCCACTCAACAATCACCATGACATGTAGCAGCCTCAAGCAGAAGTGTCTCCACCCCCACTAACCCTTTAATGATTAAATCTAGAGCGCTCCTTTGATGAGTCATTTAGGAAACTAAAGTAACGATTCAGAGAGGAGCTCAGCTTTCAGCTACGACTTGTATTATTAATTAATTTAACGTATGACTGTGATTTAATAATTTAAACAGTGAATGTGCCAATTTCATTTGTCACATAAAATGGTAGAAGTTCAGTTCCAGTGAAATGTTATACCTTCAGCTCCTTCAAGGTCATCAGATCGCCATGCCAACAGTAGCTGCTCTTTTTCTGTTTTTATCAAACATCAGAAGAAACTTTGCAGCATCAGCTCTCTATCCAGCAATCAATGTCCTTTACACAAGTCTAAAACCACAGAGGCTGAAGGTTCTTCATACACACATTATTCAGAGAGGAGAGATAGGTGGGAAGCACGCACACAACCACACACACACACACACAGACACAAACACACAGACACACACACATACACAAACACACAGACACACTCACTTCCTGTTTTCTGTCTCAAGTGTTAAACTCGTCCTTCCTGCTGCTGGTTTCCAGTAACTTCCGTCATCTTTCAAAAACTCTGTTACACACCCACGTTACATCACGAGGAGACTACAACGCAAGACAAGTCTTTGTTCCGTTTATTTTAATATATATTATCTATTTTTTTTATATATTTTAATTATATTTAACATCCTCTTCCTGTGTTTTGTTGTTGTCTCTGAAATTGGAAACAGGAACTCTCAAACACTTTATTTCAAATCAAATTCAAATATTTATTTACACACAAGACAGAGTACTTATTTACACAAAATAAATTATGAAAAATGTATTATTGATGCAACAGTCAAACTGAGAGGTAGATACACTAAACACTGGAAGAAAGAGGTGCACGCACACACACACACACACACACACACACACACACACACACACACACACACACACACACACACACATACATACACACACACACACACACACACACACACACACACACACACACACACACACATACACACACACAGACACATACACACACACAAAACCAGAGAAACTGTCACCGAAACAAGAGACCACCAGCGAAATAATAATATACACAGATACATATACAATGAAGGGACAGGTGAAATCACAGGTGTGAATTACGGAGGAGATAGGGGTTAAACCCCCAATAATAAAAACTGAGCTTTTTCCGATTTTTGTTGCTTTTTTCAGATAAAAAAAAAAATGTAAAACATGATCTGCCATCATGGTGCGGTTTATCTTCAGCCTGTTCTGGCTACAGAGCTGTAGGTGATGGAGTCCTCCACCTCCTCTGCCAGTCTGAAAATGAATAAATATCAAACAGAAGAAGAGTCATCTGAGAGAGGAAGAGAAAAACCTTCATATGGTTCAGCATCAAATCTCTGTGTCCTCTGCTACTTCAGTGAAATGTGAACACCCGAGGATAAAGTTTATTATTTGTTTAGAGGGTAACTGTGTTTTTGTTTTCAACCTGGACTCTATGTCTCCATGTTTGTGTGTCTGAGTGTCTGATGGAACTGGTCCAGAATTAAACAGGAAACAAGCTGTAATGTAACCCTACAGGACTAATGTTCAGCATCAGTTAGAGTCCACTAAAAGTTCTGTTGTTGCTGCTGACAGACTCAGATTATTATTCTAAGTGTCTGACAACATTATGGAAAGGATCCCTACAGAGATAGACCTTTTAGTTAAAGAGTAAGATCCTTTTAGTTTAACATGAAACAGCCCCGAAATTACCATCACTGAACCCACCAGACTTTTATCATCGTAAAACACACTTCATTCAAAGTGGACAGAAACTAAATAATACTTTCAAAAGCAGTATTGGTTCATCTTTCCACTGTTCCAACAAAACACACTCTGGTTTGGTTGAAATAAACTCTTAATTAACCCATTTACATGTGGAGATATGCGGGCTCTATACACGCTAAAAGTCCTGATTATTAACATGGAGTCTGGTGGAGATATGCTGGCTCTATACACGCTAAAAGTCCTGATTATTTACATGGAGTCTGGTGGAAATATGCTGGCTCTATACACGCTAAAAGTCCTCATTATTTACATGGAGTCTGGTGGAGTTTGGTGATGGTGATTTCGGGGGGTGTTTCATGTTAAACTAAAAGGATCTTACTATATAATTAAAAGGTCTATCTCTGTAGGGATCCATCCCATAATGTTATCAGACACTTAGAATAATAATCTGAGTCTGTCAGCAGCAACAACAGAACCTTTAGTAGACACTGACTGATTAATACTGGACCCATTTCAAAGAGTCATCAGTCACTTAGACACCACCTTTAATATCAGTTCTGAACAGGACCATGTTTAGCAGCCTCCAGTACCTGGTCTGCTTCTTGTGTGTGAACTGGACCGAGGCGTAGCTGACTTCCTCCACAGCGCTGTTGGGTCCCTGCTGCTCAGCAAGTGGCAGCAAGTTGTTGCTGTAGATGTTCTCAGAGTGCTGAAAACCACAGACAGAAAGAGATGAAGAAAGACAGAGAGAGATGAAGAAAGACAGAAAAAGATGTCGAAGTAGAAAGATGTAGGAAGAGATGAGGAAAGAGAGACTCATGCAAGACGGAGCGCCACCGCAGGTCCTTCATTCCAGCAGCAGTCAGACTCTTTAATACAACATCATAATGTAGCACTGCTCGCTGTTTCTGCAATATCAGCCATCACTGGACAATATTCTGCATTATGCACATTTATCTATTGATTACTCTCTGTTACCTCCAACTGTGCAATATGTCATTTCTATTCATTTGTATATCTCTGTTTATACTCTGTTTTTACTGTCGGTTTATATATTATATATAAGGCTGTTTATTGTGTAAATGTTTGTTTTATTACTATTATTATTATTATTATTATTATAACTAATTCTATTTTTTCTATTTGTTATACTTTATGTAAGTTTTTTTTCTCCTATGTTTACTTAATGTGTATTTGTGTCATTCTGATGTGTGTATTTTTTTTTCTTTTGAGCTGCTGTAGCACAGGAATTTCCCCACTGTGCGATTAATAAAGTCTATCTTATCTTATCTTATTCATCACACAGATCCTTCGTCTGCAAACTAAAATAATCAGTAAAACACCTCCACTCACCTTTTGTTCCTCGTCCCGTCCCACGGCTGTCTGGTCCCGACCTGCTGCTCTCTTCCTGCAAACACAACGACATGACCAAAATAACAAACACAAACCAACACATCCTCACTCCCATCTGGTAAAATACGGACGCTTGGTCAGGTGCCTTTGTCGTTGTCATTGACACTAAATGTCTCCTTTAGCGTCACATAACGCGCTTTAACTAAACGCGCTTGGTTGGGACTATTGGCGTCCCTTTTTACGCAGTTATGTTAAGTTGTGGGTGGGCTTACGTTTCTGTGAAATGTGGGATAACTCTGGTCTCCTGGGTGAAATTCCTGTGTTGTTTGACCCATCCAACCCCCCATCCAACCAGATTTTGGGATTTCATACTACTCGTTACCGTTCTCGCTCTTAATGCTACGTCATCTTCAAACCCTGTGTATCTGCTTCTCTCCCCGGTACGTTCTCTACAAACACGCTGTTCAGACGCTGACAGCCACGTTTAAAAACGTCCACCACAGACATTACGGAGCGCCCCTAGGCCCAAATCACAGAATGTGTGATTTAGTAAAAGGATTTTGGGTTTAGCCATACTTTATATTTTAAAACAATAACATTGGGTTACAGATGGACAACATTTGAGTGCAAAGGGTAATAAATATGGAATGATGAATATAATCTGAGCTGTATAACGAAGACAAAGACAGACAGATTTATTAAACTACCTTTTGATGATGCAAGCGACCAGAATAACAGCGAAGAGAACCAGCAGGACCCCGACCACCAGACCAGCGAGAGGCAGACCTCCTCCTGCAGAACACATCAGACATTATCAGGAGACACTGGTGAGATTACAGTCAGAGGGAACCACTTTAACCTTGAAGCATCTAACGTCATGTTGCTCTGTAACAATCTGACATGTTAGCTTCAGCTGCTTTATAAGAGGAGAATATGTCAGATGTTCACAGACTGTTCTGCTGCAAAAACAAGCCACAAAAATAGACCAATCACTGCAAGTCTAAAGATTTAGTGCTTAATTTTTTTATATTAATGAACGTCTGTTACACTTAAGCCAAATTAGTTGCTACAAAGCTAATTAAGCATCTAATTAACCAACAGCTCCACACAACTCTCTCTGTATTTGTCAGTGTGACTATGTTCAGAAGATTGTAGCATCTGGCGAAGGGTGCGTGATCACAGAAAGCTTGTATCATGTGGACGCGGCGACAGTGTTGTTGTCATAACTTACAATTCCTCACGGGGGGCGACAGAAACTACGTACTATAGCTTTAAGGTTTTAGATTTAGATTTAGAGTTATTTAGACTTTCTATAGACAGACTTGTTTGGATCTGGTCTGAAAATGTTTTCAGATAAAAACTGATCAAACTAACCTTCCTCCACATGCAGGCTGTACAGCTCTGAGAGGGTGAGGTTGTTCTTCTTCAAACCACAGGTGTATTTCCCAGAATCCTTTGCAGTCAGATAGCTGAGATGGATGGTGGGGCCAGACTCTGAGAGGGCGGAGCCATCTCTGAACCAGCTGACCTCCAGTTGGTGGATAGAGCAGTTTGTGGTGCAGTTCAGTGTGACTTCTTCCCCTCTTTTAAACTCTCCGTCATCTCTGGAGCTTCTTATCTTCATCCGAGCACCATCTGAAATACATTTACAGTGTTAGTTTTTAATACATTATATTAGATTATGACTTGTTGGAACTGATGATCCCTGTTCCTCATGTTGTTACAGACCAAGATCACTATACAACTAAAAGTAAAGACAGCCCTACATCTTTTAGGGAGACTTTACTGTCTTTTAGGTTCTGTTCCAAAGCTAGAACAATACATTGGTATCAAAGTAAACTAGACAACCTAAGGAACCCATGCTGTGCTAGCTTGTTGGGAAGGAAGATAAATATTGATCCAAACTTAAGCTAAAGTTTGGAGAGGGAGAAACTGGCACGGCCTTTTTCAAAGGTGTCCGTTAACCTCTGACCTCCAGATATCTGAATGAAAATGGGTTCTGTACATACCCACGAGTCTCCCCTTTACAGACACACACACTTCATGATAATCCCATGCAGTATACGTGTGTTATTGTTGCCTATTTTAAAATGATGTGTTTGAATATATAAAACAGTATAAACAGTCTAAGAGTTGCATAAATTGGGTCTGCCTGTAAAGAATCTTGTGGATTCAATAAATCCAATTAGGATAAAAATCTCCCCGGTGGAGCATGCCCCCCAGACCCCCCCAGGTTTGGGCTGAAACCCTCCTCCCCTGTTCTTTGATACATTTATTCAGCAGTAATATTGTAAAATCAGATAAAAACCAGATGAGATTTAAGAGGAAGATCCTCAATGGGAGGAGGAAAGATTACAGATGTGTTTAGTGACGTTTTCTGAAAAGAACTCCAAACAATGTCCCAGAAACCAGTTCTCTTTCTACATGTAGACCACCACAGGAGATTGTCCAGATTACATTGATGTCATTTATCTGTGTGTGTGTGTGTGTGTGTGTGTGTGTGTGTGTGTGTGTGTGTGTGTGTGTGTGTGTGTGTGTGTGTGTGTGTGTGTGTGTGTGTGTGTGTGTGTGTGTGTGTGTCTCTGTGTAGCTGTTTCCTACTTTGGTTATAACCAACCAAGTCTCTTGCTGTTCCTTGAGATGGTCTTACCTTGGACTGTCACTCTCACTCCTGACTGGCCAGTCCAATGTGCTTTGTCATCATTAGCTTCCATTCTGAAGTGAAAAGTTTTGTTGTCTTCCTCCTGTAGATCTGAGATCTGTAAAGTGCAGTCTCCCTTCTTGTCTCCCAGGTATCTGTAACGAGGGTTGTTGTTGTTTGATTTGCTGTCGTACACAGACGGAGTTGTTCCCTGACAGATTGTATGGTTCTTGCACCAGACGACTCTGATGATATCGATCAAAACTTCTGTTCCATTGTCATTGACAGACTTTGGTGGTGTGAAGGTGCAGGGGAGGGTGATGGTCGATCCTTTTATACCACAAACAGGATCTGGATAGTTCACTCTTTCACCCAGAGCTCCTGACAAACACAAGAAGAAGAAGAGACAGACGTGACTGTAGAAAATGAATATCAGAATTCTTCTTCTTTGTAAACTGGTTGTAAAACCAAACATTTCACATCTGTGATTTCATCTCGCACTGTTGTATTTTGAGAAACAACCCTGCAAATCTCCCAAGTGTGTGTGTGTGTGTGTGCGCATGCGTGTGTGGCGTGTGTGTGTGTGTAGCAACTCTCATGTGTTCTTGTACCAAATAAATAATCTTAATACCTAAATTATAATCCGATAACATAAAACAATAACAAGACTCTGAGCCCATTGTGCCAAAGAAGTACTTTAATATTTAGTGTTTAGAGTTGATGATAATACTCTGCAGTAAATGATCAGAGTACTTCCTCCATCACTGGTTACTTTTATCTCTTTTAACTCACTGATCTCACTTCCCTTCATGTGTCTTTTTCTGAACGTGGGTTTTTATAATCAGCTTCAGTCTGCATGTTTCTGCACCAACAGGACCAGAGATGTCTTCAGCTTCTTTATTCTGAACCAGAACATTAACTAAAGTTAAACTGGACCAGAGATGTCTTCAGCTTCTTTATTCTGAACCAGAACATTAACTAAAGTTAAACTGGACCAGAGATGTCTTCAGCTTCTTTATTCTGAACCAGAACATTAACTAAAGTTAAACTGGACCAGAGATGTCTTCAGCTTCTTTATTCTGAACCAGAACATTAACTAAAGTTAAACTGGTAGAACAGAGCCCAGAAACACCACTCTGAGACAGGCCACGTTACAATAAAGGTCAGTTTTAATGGAACTGTGTCCAGGGCTGGAAAGTTACTAAGTACATCTACTGTTGGTGTGCGTGCGTGTGCATGTGTGTGTGTGCATGTGTGTGCGTGTGTGAGTGTGTGCGTGTTTTGAGTGTGTGCATGTGTGTCTGTGTGTGTGCTGATGCTAAAACGGGATGGCTGGCTTCAATTTGACACACACACACACGCACACACACTTAGAAACACGTGTACACACAACCACACACACGCACACACACACACACACACACACACACACACACACACACAAACAGGATGCCAGACATACAGTATTGCATCATCTTAAAAAAAACTACAAATATTAACTCATTATATTCCACATCTCTCAAAGCATTCTGGGTATTCTTCACCTTTTCTAAACCATTCATACTAATTAAATCCATTCCCACTTTTCCAACTCTTCTCACTACTTCACCTTCTTCTTCCACAATCCAAGCGTCAGCCTTTCACCACAGAGTAAAGGATCTGAAGACTTGTCCCCCCACTGACTGGGTCCATGTTGGGACTCTGATCTTACCTGTCAGGACCACCATGACGGCCCAGAGAATCTTTTTGTCCCAAACTGCCATCCTTACTTCAGTCTCTTCAGTTTGGGACTCCTGACAGAAGAGTGAGCCTAGCGGTAACTGACTGATGGACAGACAAGTTGTCACATACGCCAAGAAACGTTTTTAACCACTTTCTGACTTCCTTTTTTTTCTGTTCCGAGAAGTCTTTTCTTACCAACTTTGTATTCTTTTACTGTTACTTCCCTAATCTCAGAGAGGAAAATTACTCAACACGTCTGATTAAAACCCAACGACAGACTCCGCAGAATGAAGCAACGTGGGTTGTGTGTGTCTTTGTGTGTGCGCATGTGTGTGTGTCTCTTTGTGTGTGTGTCTGTGTGTGTGTGTGTGTGTGTGTGTGTGTGGGGGGGGGGGGTGCTGTGTCTGCAGGGCGTGTGATGCGTCAGTGCAGTAGTACTGGGATAGTAGTGCCTGTAGTTTAGCAGTCTAGTAGTTACTACATGCTGCACACTGCATGCTGCTTCTACTTGCTACATTCTGCTTACAGCTACTGCCACCGACTAGCCCTTGTGCAAGGCTGGACTCCATGCCACTGGATCCTGACCCAGACCTGCCAAGGATATGGTGGGAGTGAGGTCTGCACACCCACACCCTCAACTTAATCCCTTCCCATGCACAAGCTCCTCATCCCCGCCCCCCTCAAAGTCCTGTGGCGATGTGGAGTGCTGGTGTGCACAAGCCAAGGATGTGGCTGGGAGTGTCTAACCAAACCATGCACACAGGCAGCATTAGAGTGATGGTCGCTATGACTGCAGGATGGAGCAGCGCGTCTTTTCGGCAGCTTCCATTGCGACTGAGCAGACCCACACTGCTCACCCTATGAGGGTGAAGGACCTGGAATAGGTGGTCCAAAAATCGTCTGCTCCCCACACATTGGACGGTAAGCCACAACCGTCGGAGGATCTCCCCTTGTGGTCGAAAAGACAAA